>NW_019232593.1:129807-159618 GCF_002742605.1 Olea europaea var. sylvestris
TATATATATATATATATATATATATATATATATATGCAGGAAAAGAGCAATTAAGGGGCTGCTAAGTTTTATAACAGAATATTACGCACAGCAGCCGAAAAAAAAAGAGATTGATTGAGGCAGCCAAATACTCTATATTATACACATTTTGAGGCAACAAACAATATATTATACGCACAGAATTGGGAGGACTTTGGCTGCTGCTAGCTTATATAATAAAAAATTCAAGCAGCTTTGAGAAGGAGATTATGCAGAAGCTAAGGGGCTGCTAAGTTTTATAACAGAATATTACGCACAGCAGCCGAAAAAAAAAGAGATTGATTGAGGCAGCCAAATACTCTATATTATACACATTTTGAGGCAACAAACAATATATTATACGCACAGAATTGGGAGGACTTTGGCTGCTGCTAGCTTATATAATAAAAAATTCAAGCAGCTTTGAGAAGGAGATTATGCAGAAGCTGAGTTAGACAGAAAAAGGCAGTTGGAGACAGAATTAAGCGCGTTCTATCAATGTTTTTGGTGATGTCGTTTCACTTTTATTTGTTTAATTCCGTCATCGTGCGCAACTAATTTTTTATATCGTTAGGATGTGATGAACTCTTATTATGAAGTTTTTCATTTGAATAATTTAATTGACGTTAAATTTGTTTAACTTTTGGATATTTATTATTGTTTCGTATGCGATTCAATTATTTGGCCATTAATTGAATTGTTTGTGAATTTTAGCATCATCGAGAAAGGTAATAAGATTGTTAGCACGTAGTAATTAATATTGTGAGGTTCGATAGAGGATAGGGATATACCTGTATGCTTCACATATTTTTTATGGATGTTCTAGTTCGTTTAATGCTTTCTTGTACGTTCATTTTTTTCATGGAGATATAGGAAAATTACGTGTAAGATTAGATTTAAAGGCTATCGAGAGAAGCTTTTAAATAAAATAGGAACATTGACCGACAAGCACGATTTCAAATTGTCAATTTAAATTGTTGAACTAAAAATTGAGTAACAAGGGGGATTCAAAATCTTAGCAATACTTCCGCATATTTTATTTTACTAGTTAAATTATTTTCTAGTTTAATTTATAATTTAATCACAACTTGATTTTGTTATTCAATTAAGGGTATTATTAATTTTAACTGGATCAAACACATAATCCTCGTGGATTTGACACTCTACACACTACTATATTACTTGCTCACGATCTCGTTCACTTGCGGGTAGTCAAACAATCAATGATATTGAGATCGGTTAGAAAAGTATCAATGATTATATATTTCTTTCTAGTTCATAGAGGGGTCTTGGCCGTGTTCTATCCTACATTGTGGGGTCTTGACTTGTCATTGGTCCCGATTGTGTACATATAGTTCACAGAGGGGCCTTGACCATGTTTTAGAATTGATTACGAGAAGTCTTGATGTCGGCTTTCGTTCACAGAGGTGGCCAAAGGCTCGTGGTGAAAGTTCTTAGCCCGAACGGCATATTACATATTTCAGTCAGAGGGTACATTTTTTGTTGATTTTTCCAATACATTTGATGTGATGAGATTATACTATAATTACTAGCTTTTAAATCATGATTTGAAATGATATTTTATGATGTTATGTGGATGTCTCATGTTTTTGCTATAATTATATGATGTTATCTTGTGAATTATTCAATGATATGAATTCGATTTTCAATAAAAATGTAAAATTGAAATAGTATAATTATTTTCAAACTTTTCTACTTACTGAGCTATCGACTCATATATTTTCCCATAATTTTCCTGTAGGTAGCAATTGATTCTTTTTAATTGGAAGAGCTTAATGATTTTGAAATGACAGCCACACGACATATTGAGTGTTATAACTTATATTGATGATGCACGAAGTGAATAATTTGGGCCCATCGCATTATGTTTCATATAAGCATCTGATTTTGATACAT
The DNA here is from genome assembly GCF_002742605.1 of Olea europaea var. sylvestris. NCBI lineage: Eukaryota > Viridiplantae > Streptophyta > Magnoliopsida > Lamiales > Oleaceae > Olea > Olea europaea. The sequence continues at coordinate 131,743 of NW_019232593.1, forward strand.
TTTTTGAAGTAACTCATAGTCAATTTTGGTGATAGAATTGATATCTAGTTTGCATTGATCATTGACGCACATCACGTTTCGGGTCTACTAGGGTGATTCGAGATGGATTGTGTCAACTCACCCTTTTTAAAATCAGTTTACCATGGGAAAATATGTCATTAATTAGGACATTGCCCAACCTTAAGATTCTAAAATTAGATTGGACTTCTTGAGGGAATGAGTTCCAAAAACTCAAATTCCTTGATTTATTTCCATGCACTTGAACGATTGTTGTTGAGATCTTGTAAAAATTTGGAGGCAACTCTTTATGAATTTAGCTATATTTATACACTACCCTAGACGAGATTGAGGCATACTATGGTGGCAAATTCGCAAAGAATAACGCAATTATGGTAAGAGTTTGAAGTGACCATACATTTAGGGAGTAAAGAGACCCTGTTCTACTAGTGTACATGGTGAAGTCAAAGTTCATCATACTTTTTTTTCTCCTTTTTTTCCTGACGCAAAAAAATTTCTATTAATTTATTTGATTAAATTATTTTATATTTCATAGTCCTTTTTTTAGTACAAGTAAAATTAAAAAATGGTTCAGTAGCAAATTGTATTATATTATGGATAATTTGAAAAATGGTTGTTTCTAGATCTTAGTCTCGAATTTGTTACCTTGTAAATTTCTTTTATTTATTTTCTTTTCATGTATTTCTCTATTATTGTATTTTTCGAGTGTTATAAGCAATATTTTCAAACGCGAACCAGACCAATCAATTCGAAAAACCATAACTGGTTGGGTAATCAGTTTGGTTTTTGTCTTGTAACCAGAGATATAAAAATCGATAATAATCTAATAAAATTTAGGTTCAATCGAAAATTGGTGAATTGAACACGATTTTGTTGAGTTTTTTGGCCAGCTTGCAAGAAGAAAAAAGAAGAAGAAGACAACACGATTTTTAATGTGAATTGCACGTTATTTTGATATGGTTTATAAGTGATATGAAAATAATATTTCAAAATGCGTGAATATGAAAATTCGTTAACAAAAATCAATTTATTCAATAAGAATCTTTTTCTTTTTCTTTTTTAACATTATATTTTATGTATGATTAGGAGTATTTGACTTAATTAAAACCTTTGTAGTTGCTATAGAAATTACTCGTCAAAGTGCAATGTATAACTGTCCGTACAAGAATACATGTTGTGGTATATATATTCTGACATGGGTATTGTCTACCACTGGACCCTTTTTATTGTCATTGCAAAATTCATTTTGACTAAAACCACTCCGTTGGTGTGTTAGAAAGAAAAACAAAATATTTGATGACTAAAATGAAATAACAACCAATTTGTGAATATAATTTAAATAGTTGATTTTATACATGCAGGTAAATCGTGAAATGCACACTTGAATGTGAATATTAGAATTACAAATAAATAAATAAATGAAGATAAATGGCAAATACAATACATGAATTAATGTGAATGTTAATTAATTTGGAATTAATATCGGGAATATATATGTAGCAAGAATTTAAAATCAATTATACTAAATGAATATAATTTAATTTTCAATTAAGTGACATTGTTTGCTAATTAGCATACACGGACGTTAATAATGAATTTCATTCTGAACGTGAAACTCTAATTAACTTATAATTAGAAATAAAAACACTGAAATGCATAAATAAATACAAATATTAATTAAATGAATGTGAATGTTAATTAGTTGAGAATTAATAACAAGAAATACCTGCATGAACACTGATTTCTCTCATGTGTAGTCTGTAGAATATCTCAAACCTCTTTTGCAACCACACACATAGATATAGGCCTAAATTCTTCTAGGGACACTACAATAAATAACACATGTAGGGCTTTACAATTCCAATTGCACTCATCTAAATTAGATTTTGACCAATTAACAATAGTAGTGAGGGTGATAACACCATTAACGATGCTAGAGGGGACAACACAACAATTTACTACAATCAACCAAATACGCTCATTCATAGACTTAAGGAAAGCTCTTATTCTAACCTTCAAATATGCATAATACTGCCATCAAAATAAGGAGGAACGGCTAATGATTAACTCATATAGAAAAATATGGTCAAGGATCAATTTTAGGATCTCATACTACTTGAAAGTTACTACTTCGACCCTAAGATCGCCTCGAAGGGGTGAATAGGTACAGAATTAAAATTATCAATCAAAAGCAACAACTCACTTTTTAATTGTTTCTAAATTGTTAATCAGACAATAATCAATAAAGTAGTAAATAAAATAAAAGGTTTTTTAACGGAGAAAACTCAACCAGGTAAAAATTTTGGGACCAAACCAATAAACTCCACTCTAAACAATGATGAATTTACTGTACGATCCAGTCTCAAAAATTCCACTAGACTCACTATTTTACTTCCTGCAATCCCCACGACCCACTGGAACATGCTTCATTCACACATATTCCCGATCTTATGAAATTGTCTATCTCCTGTGGATCACCAAGAACACCTCATTCTTGTACTCTTCCTATGCTTCTGGTCCAACCTCTCTCAATCTTCAGTAACCTCTGAAAGTTATTGAAAAAGTACCTTCCTGTATGTGTATATAAAGTGGATTACATGAATTTGATGTTTTTACAAAGTTGTGGTTGAATGATCTCAAGAATTAAATGATTAATCTCAATGCTTGAATGTGTTCTTGGATCTTGGAATGATATTATGAAGAAGTAATATAATGAACAACCACACCAAAAAACATGTTAAGTATGGGTATTTATTTATAGTATGAGGTAATTAGGTAGCATGGGCCAAATAAAATTCTCGGAAGACACGAACTAGGGTTAACACGTAATACCGTCTCTAAAGCATCATGCCAGCGATATCTGAGCAGTATTTTCATCATAACTTTCACTCCCGATGTCCGATTGAGTTGATTCAAAATGCATTGGAAGGATAACTTAAAGGGACACAATTCTTCTAGACGCCCTTGTCCGAATTCCAATTTCTTCTTTGTTAACAATGCATTGCAATTTACAACTGAGAATTTGGAACATAATTTATGCGACTCTTTGACACTTTTTAGACTTCTGACTGCATTTTCCTTTATCAGATCTTCTTGAACATTTTGGACTACCAATTCCAACTCTTTTGACTTTAATCACAGCTTGATAAACTTCTAATATAATTTAACTTGGACTTAATTTTGCCTACAGAATTGCCAATATAACATAAATCCTAACAAGAAGAAAGAAGATCTAAACTTGCAGTTTATCCTCTTGAATGGACTAGAGGATAGAGAAGATTCTGCTAATAGAATATACTACAATTTTCAGAAATTACAAAGATGTGAAGTGGAAATTTGATGACAAGAAGAAGAAAGACAAGGACATGCAATTTGAGACACATTGTGAATGAGAGGATTAAAGAGTATTGTTGCTAAGAGGGATGCAAAAATTTGATAATTACGCCAAAAATTGAACCTTCTTCAAGGAAAATTGGGTGCACATAATGATTTTGAATTGAATGATGATGCCAATCTTCCCATTACAAATGAAGAAGATAAAATCAAGTTCGTCTTCATTGATAAAGATCATGCTAATTCAGTTTTTGGGGGCAAAGCTCTAGAGGGATATTGAAGTAATATTAGATAAAAACTTGGACCTCTGGTAAAGATTTAGCACTGCATTTTAGCAAATCAAGAAACTCAAGACTGAAGTCCGAGGTTCATGAGACAAAGTAGCAAAATATAATGAGAAAAAGAAACAAGAAGGAAGCATTAAACCGAACGTAAAACTGGACTACCGAGTAATATACAGGCACTTCAGAGAGTTATAGCTGGAACTAACATCGTGGGTGGAGCAAAACTTGTCCCTAAAAAATGAACTAAACCCCAGACTTGAATCTTTATGCCATGTCAAGGAGGAAATCAAAATAGCTTTCAAAGGTTCTGAAGAAGAAAAAATTATATTAAAAAGTTATCAAACTGCAAAATTTCAAGGCAAATTTTGAATAATAAACAGGAATACAAGAAGATCAGAAAAGAACTTCAAGAAGGTTTTGATCATGTGACTGCATTACAAGTTGAAAGTGAAACCACACTACGGAAGTTGAACAAGAATTTTGTATTTTAGGTAAGCAACAGCAGTCGGGACATTTTGTGATTCGGCCTCGAGTTCCATTACGAGTATTTATCTTTGAAACTAAACCTGTGAAGTATAGGCATTCCATTTTCTCTTGTATAAGGCCTGACAGAAAATTCGAGGCCCCGAGAGGAGGAACATCTACGAAAAGTTATTGATTTTCACTAATTTTCTTATGGTGGTTTATTATTATTATTGTTGTTGTTGTTGTTGTTGACTCCAAAAAATGTTGCCAACAGATACCGGACTCATCTCCGCACATGTAAGCCTAGTCCAACATGCTAAGACACGTGGATGGTCTCAAATGGATAGATCAAGGGCGTGGGAGCGATTCTAAAGCGTGGGACGAGAACGTTTGAAATCCGACGAGATGTTTGCACAATGATTGTATAATAATTAACAATCGATATTTTGTAGAATACGAATATGAATTCGTATATTATTGTATTGCAAGACGGTAAACAGGTCATTGTATAAAGTGTGTTAAGAGAGCAAAGAATGTATAATCTTAGTTCTTGTATTGAATCTTGCCTTATTCCTGTGAGAGATGCATGAGGGAGTATTTATAGTATTACAAATTAGATCATGGCCCTCGGTTGGGAGTACAAGTGGCCTCATCTCGTAAGTTTACATGTCAAATTATAGATATCACACTTGACTTCCTAGCCTGCTACACATTTATTAATCGGTGGCTCCGCCGCTACTTTAACAAGATAAGACGCTTGCACTCTATGATGGGTGTCCCATAAATCAATCTGGAATGATCATTGTATAAGACTAGATCTCTGGGGAGGAGTGCTGCTTAGGGCCTCAGTATGATGGGCTTCGAAGTGAAGGGCTTCGACAAGAAAGACCACCTCAGCCTACTCACTTCGGCATCAGCATTTGGGCCACGTCATGGGTGTTGTTTAAGTATATTGGTTGACTTCTGTTGGCCTAGGAGCCTCGGCTAGGATGCCATATGGTTTGGCAGAAGTGGGTCATGGGCCCCAGTTAGTCGGCCAAGTGTGTCAACACGTAACAATAGTCCCCCAAGTCCAAGTATGGTCATTTATGTAATACGTGGACTTTTATTGTGGTGAAGCGAGTGTGTGGGTAAAAATTGAAAGAACTTTTTTGTACCCTAAATAATAGTCCCCGAAATCCAAGTATAGATATTTATATCATGGTTGGAGTTGAAAGTGTTACTGTGTTCAGACTAGTACGTGAAATTTGCTGTTATGGTGTTACTGCGATTGAAAAGGGTGACGAAGAAGCTAAGGCGGTGAGTGGATCGAACCGACCGAGGCTTGTGAAGATGTAGCTGAATTGTGAAAAAGAAGAAGCCGAGGCGGTGAGTGGATCGAACCTGCCGAAACTTGTAGAGACATGATTGTTTTTGATGTGTGTGCCAATGATTTGATGTTTTGAGCATGTTACCAAGAAAAGGCAGTCGAACCGTTTCAACCTCCAAGGTACGTACGACTGCTATATTAAATGTGCAATGATGGCTACAGTTGGGGCTTCTAGAAGGATATGCGTTTGGAGAGTTGGAGAGGTTCGTGAGAGGCACGTTTGAATCAGAGGCGTAGATTTCAAAAACAATTTAAATTCTATGCCTCGAATTTAACCTGGAAATGAAGGGCTGAGATTTATGGGGTCTCAATCCAAGGGATGGGGTTTGTCTTGGCTTTCTATAAAAGGCCAAAACTCCCATTTTGAACCCTCTTCATCTTTTGATTTCTACGATTTGTTCTCTGCATTTTCTCAAATTTTCGGCATCCAGAGTCTTGCGCCAATTTCATATTCCAGTGTTTCGCAACTCCTCATCTCTTAAGCATTTCTGTAGGTATTCCATTTTTCAATCATAATTTGTGAATTTGTGTTTATCGATATAAATGGCATTTGGTTCCGGGATGGATTTAGTCACCATTGGTAGGTCGGGGATTGAGACAATTCTTAGAGAGGATGCTGAGGTTGGGCAGATAGCCATGGAGGAGGAACCTACAGATTATAATGAGGAATGGGGTATGTCTAGGATACCTTCAAACATGACCTTGAACAGGTTAGGGGAAATAAGGGAGAGGTAATGTGTGCCTTGTTACGTAGAAATGTTGGTGATGTGAACCCACGTAGACAAACGCTACCAAACCCACGATCAAGATTGAAAATCAACCTAAGAAAGCCAAAACAAGGTTTTGGATTAAAATCAATAAAATTAGAACCGAGCAACCCGAATCACCGACGATGTGTGGATCTCTTGATTACGCAAAAGTTAAAACAGTTCGTTAACCCACTCAGGCAAATGGGGTTCCTACTCCCAGGTTGGACAATCTCGCCGTTATCTCAGCAAAACATCATGAATACCTCGTCACATTACCCTATCAACCAAATACACTTACCGCAAGTGACATCATCACCGCCCAAAACTACCAATCCTAAGTCTTAATCCTCAAGCCCCTTGCAGGCCATCATTACCGAGGGAAAACATTGACACGTAGCCACCGGCCTCGTCGACCAATCACAGGAGAATTCGGCGACCCGAGTTCCGATCTTGGTATCGTTGTTGATTTGACTGATTTGATGTGATTTCGGCTAAAATTATGTATAAATAGTTGAATAGGACTCTTGTAAAGGACAAGTGAATTCATATAACTACTCATGACACAATTACACTTTCTAAACATATTTTGTGATTTTTTTCAACAATAAATAGCCTTTTTTCTTAAAGTTGGTTTAAGATTAGCCTTGCTAATTCTGACGTCAACAGTTTGGTGCTAGAAGGAGGGCCCTAATTGTGAAAAATAGTCTCATTCTCTCCACAAAATTCGAGAGCCATGAGTCATAGCTCAAGTTCAAGAAATTCGTCTCACACCCACCCTCATGAAACGAATACACCACCAAGTTCTCCATGATGGCAGGATCCTCAAATGACCGCCATGAGGGAAGCCCAGGAAAAATTGACAAACGCAATGGGATGATTGGAAATGAGTCAAGCCTACCCGTCCCCACCAGATACCGAGGTGGAATCCCCTGTAAGGACAAAGGTAAGGCGTCCCCCTACCAGGAGGACTCTCCACTTTTCAAGAGGAGAATCCTCAAGAAGCCGAACTGACGAGGTTAGAAGTAAGGAACCCGGGACGAGGAGGACTGTAAGTGTGTTCGATAGATTAGACAAACGCAATGGGATGATTGGAAATGAGTCAAGCCTACCCGTCCCCACCAGATACCGAGGTGGAATCCCCTGTAAGGACAAAGGTAAGGCGTCCCCCTACCAGGAGGACTCTCCACTTTTCAAGAGGAGAATCCTCAAGAAGCCGAACTGACGAGGTTAGAAGTAAGGAACCCGGGACGAGGAGGACTGTAAGTGTGTTCGATAGATTAGGGACCCAGCACTCGTTGACTCCAACGCAAGGACAAACCGACCTGAAACATCCTTTGGAACAAACAGAACCTGAACTAAGCGTGCTTAAAAAATGCATCGCCGACCTGGAGGCTAAAAACAAAGGTGGCACTGAAGATTACCAAACCAAATGACATTCCCCCTTCACTGAGGATGTCCTTATGGAACCATTACCTAAAAAATTGAAAATCCCCCAGATGGCCACATACGAAGGGGATGGTGATCCCCTCAGCCACCTTGACAAATATACCTCGTGGATGGAACTACAGGAGGCAAGCAACGCAATCACGTGCCGAGCATTCTCCCTAGCTCTGGGAGACAAAGCTCAGAGATTGTTTAGGAGACTGCACGAGAGGTCGGTAAAGAATTGGAATAATCTGGCCACGGCATTCTTGGCCCAGTTCATGGGCTCCAAGGCCAGAGCCACGCCCAAAGAACGACTAGTGAGTATCAAGCAGGGAAAAAGTGAATCCCTTAAAAGCTATCTGAGCAGGTTCAACAAGCAATCCATGAAAGTGAAAAAAATATCTGATGATGCGGCACTCATGGCCATATTAGCAAGACTAAGACCCAGAACGAGATTCTGGTGGTCAGTACACAAGAACGGTCCAAGGACTTATCACGAGTTCTTGAACCAAGCCAAGAAAGACATAAGTGCTGAAGAAGCAACCTCTGACCAAGAGAAAGCGAAATGTGAAACCGACCTCAACAATACGGTGAAGGAAAAAAAACCAAGTCGCAGTCCCCAGCCCGAAAGAAAGAAGGACAGGAGAGAAAGAGAAGAGGAAGCGAAATGCGAAACCGACCTCAACAATACGGTGAAGGAAAAAAAACCAAGTCGCAGTCCCCAGCCCGAAATAAAGAAGGACAAGAGAGAAAGAGAACGTCCTAGGGCTTAGCCATACAAGTTTCGGGAGTACCACCCACTCAAAGCTTCTTTGGAAGAGGTATTCACGCAAGCTAATGCAAAAGAGGTATTCGCAGACCTATGATCCTAAAGAACGGACAGGCAGGACAATATCAGGACCGATATTACAGGATGGTGGACCATGACACTGATAACTGTCGAGACTTAAAAGAGGAAGTTGAGTCCTTAATTTGAAGATGTCGGTTACAGGAGTTTGTTGCCAAGCCAAAAGAAGTAGATCAACCTACGACACAACAGTCGCTGTAGCAGGGGCCTCCCGCACGAGCTCAGCAAGCAATCCCTAACCGTAATCTACACCTCCATGCCGAAATCAAAATGATGGTGGGAGGAAATTAGTATAATAAAGGATCCAGAAGGGCGAGCCGAAGATAAGCCCGAAGTGCAAGAACCATGCCGAACTACTGGAATCAAACCCCTCAAATTGGTATAGACCCTGAATGGTTCTGGTTCACGGAAAAAGATTATGAAGGAATCCTTCAAGACCAGAGTAACGCCCTAGAGGTTAGAATGACGGTTGCCGGAGTAAAAGTCCACCGTACTTTGGTAGACAATGGAAGTTTGGTCAATATATTGTACTCACGAACTTTGAGGCAGTTGGAAAATAAGAACGCTACCTCCAATCGTACCCAAGGAAACTACGGGGATTCTCTGGGGATCCTATTGAAGCCCTAGGTCAGATCATCCTTATTGTGGAGCTGGGCGAAGCTCCTTGCCAAAGAAGGATCCTAGCAAATTTTATGGTGGTCGATTTGCCATCCAATTATAACGTAATATTGGGACGACCCATTTTGCATGAGCTAAATGCTGCCACATCAATTTATTATTATTGCGTGAAATTACTCACTCCTTACGAGACAGGAATTATCCGAGGAGATCAAGTTGCTGCAAGGGCCTGCAATGTCGACCTGCCAAGGTCACAAGTCAACATGCTAAGGGGCAGGATGAACATGCAAGCCGGGGAAGCCAGATTGAAGAGACCATTCATTACAGATCTCTCGGAGATTGGCATAACTGAGAAGAACCTCAAAAAAGCCACAAATGAGCAACTGTCCTTTGACGAGAAGGAGGCAGACCCACATCCTTACCCCGGAGTTCTCGTAACCTCGTTGCCTGTGGCCGGGGTAACCATCCCTAAATTCTTGGTGGATACAGGAAGCGCTCTGAACATCCTATTCAGTAACACCCTTAAATGGATGGGTATCCCTGCTAACTTCCTTTGACCATACCCAAATATGGTCTTAGGATTAAACGGAGCCTTGACTTCTGCCAAAGGATCGATCAAACTCAAGTTGAGTCAGGATCAGTACCCCGACAGGTGAAGACGAACTCCGAGTTCGTGGTATTCGACACTCCCTCTCCTTATGATGCTGTGATGGGATAGCCCCTACTCTTCAGCCTGAGAGTAGCAGTTTCCCTATATCACTATTCTATCAAATTTCCCACACCCCATGGTGTGGGTGAAGTTAAAGGAAACAGGGAACTCGTCGAAAGATGTCAATGGAAAGCTTGTACCAGCCATCAACGCAACCCCCCGAGATTGCTTATGATGAAAATATGGGAATCCGAACTCTTTCCACTAGACCCGTGAACCAAGATTGAAGGTGGAGAACCCGTCGAAAAACTAGAAGGAGTTCAAGTCTGTGCGAAGGACCCAACAAAGGAGCTCAAAGTCGGGCGCAAGCTGCAGCCCTCCACCCGAAGTGAGATTGTGGCCTTCCTTCAACAAAACCTTGATGTCTTCGCCTGGAATCATGGTGACATGAGAGGAATAGATCCCAATATCGCATGCCATAAATTACAGGTGGATCTTTTAATTCGTCCAAAGCAGCAAAAACGACGACCTCTGAACCCTGAAAGATATGAAGCACTCAACAAGGAGGTGCAAAAACTGTTGAACAACGGTTTCCTCCGTGAGACGAAATACTCGAAGTGGGTCGCAAATTCGGTCCTTGTGAAAAAATGCAACGGAGATTAGAGGGTATGCATAGACTTCACCGATCTCAACAAAGCATGCCCAAAGATAGTTTTCCTTTGCCAAGAATAGATCAAATGGTGGACGTCACTGCCAGACACGAACTACTCAGCTTCATGGACGCGTATTCCGATTATAACCAGATACCGATGTACGGCCCAGATCAAGAACATACCTCGTTTGTAATTGACTGAGGTCTTTACTGCTACAAAGTAATGTCATTTGGTCTCAAAAATGCTGGCGCCACCGACCAACGACTTGTGAATTCCATGTTTTCCCAACAGATTGGAAAAACAATAGAAGTGTATGTTGATGATATGTTGGTCAAAAGCATCAAGGCCATGGACCACTGTCAGCACCTGACCGAGATGTTTGATATACTGAGGAAGTGTGGAATGAAGTTGAACCCAAGGAAATATGCTTTTGGGGTCAGCTCTGGAAAGTTCCTAGGTTACATTATAAACAACCGAGGAATTGAGGCAAATCCTGAAAAAATACAAGCTGTCATCCAAATGAAGCCTCCAACCAAACCTAGAGAGGTACAAAATTTAACCGGAAGGGTTACGGCCCTCAGCCGGTTCGTCTCCAAGTCTACGGACCGCTGCAAACCCTTCTTCAACACGTTACGAGAAGGAAAGAAGTTCGAATGGACCAATGAATGCCAGGACGCCTTTAACGAGCTAAATAGACAACTAGCTCAGCCTCCGTTGCTTTCAAAACCTAAGGCAGGTGAGGTCATGAAGCTTTATTTATATGTTTCAGAGCATGCCATTAGTGTCGTTCTAACCCGAGAAGAAAATGACGTTTAACACCTAGTCCATTTCGTAAGCAAAGTGCTTCATGAAGCTGAGCTCAGATATTATCCTGTAGAGAAACTGGCATTCACTCTACTGATGGCAGCGCGAAAACTGAGGCCATATTTCTTGGAACACCCCATTGAGGTCCTCACCAACTCTCCATTAAGGCAAACACTGCAAAGACCTGACACTTCAGGTCGGATGGTAAAATGGGCAGTCGAGCTCGGACAATTCGACATCAAATACACGCCTCGTTCCTACATCAAGGGCCAAGCACTCATCGACTTTATCTCTAAGTTCTGCAACGTCCCAATCGAAGAACTACAGAAAGAAACCCCATGGAAACTTTATGTCGACGGTTCATCCACCGGAGAACGATCTGGGGCAGGCATCGTATTATTCAGCCCTGAACGTCGCATATTTTGTGAAGCCTTGCCGTTTGACTTTAAAGCCTCAAACAATGATGCTGAGTACGAAGCTCTCATTGCCAGAGCAAGGATGGCAGCAGGGTTGGGGATCTCCAACCTAATCATACACAGCGACTCCCAACTAGATGTGAATCAGGTCAACGGTGTATATATGACGAAAGAAGAAAGAATGGACAACTACCTACGAGTTGTAAGGAAAGAACTTGAAAAGTCACCACCCAAGTTAGACAAATTCCCCAATCTCAGAACGGTCACGCTGACGCACTGGCCCGCCTAGCCACCAGTGAGAGAATCGAATAGTTTGATAGCATCCCCGTGGGAAGAATATCCCTACCATCCACCAAGTTGGCTAGAGTGGTCCTTATGATGATAGACCCCAAACCAACCTAGTAGGATGAGATCATCGCTTACTTAAAAATCGGGAAATGTCTCAAAAATTTTACAGAGGCTAGAAAGCTTCGAATCAGGTCGGCCAGGTACACACTCATGGACGATGTACTATTCAAACGGGGATATTCTACACCTTTGTTAAGGTGTTTGAATGAAGAAGAAGCTCAGCACGCCCTGCAAGATGTTCATGAAGGAATATGTGGAAATCATTTAGGTGGGCTCTCACTAGCCCACAAGATCATACGACAAGGATACTTCTGGTCTGCAATAAGACGTGATTCCCTTGAATTTGTCAAAAGATGCGACAAGTGCCAGTACCTCACCCCCATCATAAACACTTCGCCGCGCGAACTGAACCCAGTAACAGCACTTTGGCCCTTTGAAAATGGGAGATCGACCTAATTGGACCTATTCCCATTGGAAAAGAAGGTGTAAAACTCGTCATCGTCGTAGTTGATTACTTCACCAAATGGACCGAGGCAGAGCCACTTGCCAAGATCACTGAACAAAAAATAACTGACTTTTTGTGGAAATCAATCATCTGCAGGTTCGGTATACCTCACTCCAGTGTTACAGACAATGGAAAACAGTTCGACAACGCACAACTTTCAGATTTCTGTGTAGAGTTCGTCATCAAGAAACATTTCTCAATGTCGAACAATTCGCAGGTAAACAGCCAATCGAAGCCATTAACAAGATTATTAAGCACACATTGAAAGTAAAACTTGACTTGTTTAAAGGAGGATGGGCCAAAGAACTCCCCAATGTGCTATGGTCTTATCGCACCACTACAAGGACTAGCATGGGGAAAACCCCGTTCTCACTGGCTTTCGGCGTAGAGGCTGTGATCCCACTAGAAGTCAGTATTCCCTCGCTGTGCATAACTGATTATGGTGAAGAAATGAACCATATAGCTCTTCGTACAGAACTCGACCTAGCCGAGGAGAAAAGGAACAATGTCGAACTAAAAAATGCCATTTACAAGCAGCGGAACGTCAAGTACTACAATTAAAAAGTGCGAAAAAGAGAATTCGAGGTAGGATCCCTCGTCTTACGGAAGGTATTCCTCCTCCACAAGAGAGATAGGCAGTGGATGCCTGGGTCCGAATTGGGAAGATCCCTATCTGATAATGAAGGTCCTACTAAAAGGGGCATAAGAACTGGAAGACTTGGGGTGTAGACCCTTACCCCATCCTTGGAATGCCGAACACCTTAAGCAATACTATCAGTGAATGGGAAAAGTCCATGACACATAAAGCCCGCTTGTAATGTCAATCGCATCAATAAAAAGGGACTTCCTATTTGTGAACATTTTGTTCTACATTTTGACGGAATATTACAAAGCCCTGCTCCATACGGAGGCTGATCTAAGGTCTTACGTTCTGTGACCCTTACTGGAAATTCTTCCTAAGGAATCTTACAAAGCCCTATTCCATACGCAGGCTAATCTAAGGTCGTACGTGCTGCGACCCTTAGTGAAAATTTCTCCTAAGGAATCTTACAAAGTCCTGCTCCATACGTAGGCCAATCTGAGGTCGTACGTGCTGTGACCCTTAGTGGAAATTCCTCCTAAAGAATCTTACAAAGCCCTGCTCCATACGTAGGTCGATTTGAGGTCATACGTGCTACGACCCTTCGTGGAAATTCCTCCTAAGGAATCTTACAAAGCCTTGCTCCATACGCAGGCCGATCTAAGGTCGTACGAGCTGCGACCCTTAGTAGAAATTTCTCCTAAGGAATCTTACAAAGCCTTGCTCCATACACAAGCCGATTTGAGGTTGTACGTGCTGTGACGCTTAGTGGAAATTCCTCCTAAGGAATCATACAAAGCCCTGCTCCATATGCAGACCGATCTGAGGTCGTACGTGCTGCGACCCTTAGGGAAAATTCCTCCAAAGGAATTCTCAAAGCCCTGCTCCATACGCAGGCCGAGCTAAGCCGTATGTGGGACGACACTTAGTAGAAATGCTCAATGCATAAGCCTTGTTTGGAAAGCAAGTACTGAACAACTAGGTAAAATTCATTCGAAGCAATTCTATATGCTACTATGACACTCATACAAATTTAGCTAAGCTTGTGAGGTATTGTCACATATAAACAAGATCGCTACTAAAAAAAACCTTACTGAGCATAAACAGTCATCCATTCCAAACAAAATGCCGTAAAACATCAAAACGAAGTTCACTAATAAACCAAAACATATTACAAAACTAAATACCAAACAATGTTTTCAACCTCCTAGGGGTCTTGAGGGGCCTGGGGTACTACCTTCAACATCTTGGACAACCGGTAATATCCAAACTCCAGCAGCCTCAGACAATTTCCGCAGCTCCTCCTTCTGTCCCTCCAGCGCTTCATCCAGAAATGCCACGTCAATGTCAGGCCTCTCCTTCCTAATGTGCCCCACCAGCTCCTCCAGTGCTACCACGTAGATGTCTTGGGCTACGACGTCAAACTCTGGGGACTTTTTCCAAGCCTCCACCACTCTGTCAGCCTTGGCCTAGCCTCTTCAGCCCTTTTGGTGGCCTCCCTTGCCCTTTTGCTGGCCTCTTGCACTTTTTGGATGGCCTCCCTGACCTTGCCACGCTCCTCCTCAGCCCGAGCTCTAGCTTCTTCCTCTGAGGCCCTTATGGCCTTGATCTATCCTATCAGTTTTTCCTCGACGTCGATCCTAGCGTTCAGCTCGATCTTCAGAGCAAACTAGGCCTTTTCAGCCTCCACGCTGTTATAAAGACTAAAGGCCTGATCCTTTGCCTCTATAAGCTTTTCCAGCTCAGACTTCACCTGTTTTTCAAAAATCAAAAATCAAGTAAGTCAATAAAATAGTTGCTCAAAAAAAAAACCATAAAGTAGGAAGTATACCTTGTCAGCTATTGCCATTATATACAAAAATGATCGGTGACCATGGAGCTGAGAAGTGACCAAGGCCTCACCAATGGGCATCTCATTCAAATAGCCATGTTCTCTCTCACTCCAGCTCCGGGTAAGTAGATTAGCTGACTCTCTCAATGGTGAAGTGAGCGTGGCAGTCACCCCCTGCAAAGAGAAGGAGCTCGGAGATAATCAAGAAATATCTCTGGTCGGTGTCCCACCAAAATCTCCAAGCTCGGCCTCTATAAATCTGGGCACCTCTCCTGCGAATTCACAGAACTGGTCCCGACAGCAGAGGGTGCAACTGGGTGTGGCAAAGAAGGCGATGACAGAATAGGAGATGGGCTCGGTAAGGGCACAGCCTCAGGAATTCTCAGTGCTGCCGGGGGCGCAGATCGGTTCATCTTCAGTGGAACCTCCTCCTCCACCTCTTCAGAATGAATATCCAACCATTCTGGGACATCTCTCTTTTTTCCTTTGGCCGCAGTCGTTGCCTTTGCTGCCTTGTAGCCCCGCATCTTGACTTGATGAGCTGAGAAAATAGTGAAATGCTCAATAAATATGTATATATATAAAGAAACCACAACCGCAAATGAGGGTAAAAATATTACCTGAACTGGAAGGAGCCGAACTTGAAACTCGTACTTGCAACAAGTCGGCCCTGAATAAGTTTAGATCTGAGATCACAAACTTATAGGACCTTTGCTTTTTGGGTAACGATCTTATTACCTCAGCTCGTCTCTGCGTATCTTTGGCTAGCGTCTCCTTCTTGTAATCTGTACAAAGGAAAAATACCGAGGTCAATACTTCGTCAACATACTTCTTGCTAAAAGACTAAAGCCCAAAAATACTTACATAAAGAATGATAGAGCCTGGGAACCACGTCCTCTCTATTCACCTCGACAGAATGAAACTGCCACTCCCCCGATACATAGAACCACTCTTCCTTCCATTTCTTAATTGAGGAAGGGGTGTCTAACACCAGAGAACCTCCCGTCCTAGGCCTAACGCTTGTATACCACCAACCCGAGTTCTTCGCATCCTCCTTAAAAGTAAACAGAGAGTTGAATTGCTAGACACTAAGCTCGGGATTTCCCATTTGGTTCCACAGAATAAGGGTGGCAATTAAGTTTCGCAACCCATCAGGAAGAAAGGAATTTACAAATCGCCCTAGGAAAGGGAAGTCTAAGGCTGGCCTAAAGGATATCTAAGTTCAGAGCAACACATCCCTCAGGAGAAGTGTCAGCCCAGTCAGATGGTTCTGGTATTATCATCACTATCAAACTAGGGATAGCGTATTTAGCTCGCCAGCTGGCTAACATATCCCCTGTTACGACGAAAGGTAAGAACTCACCCCCCACTCTCCAGAATTCCTCTCCTCAACATCCTTATTGGATCTACCCTCTCCCTTGGAACCCTCACATCCAAAGTCCATGACAGGACGTCCTAAGTCGATTGGGTTAATTATGGAAATAGGAACAGGGGTAAAAACTTCCCTACAACTAGAAGACGAACTCGTCGAAAGGGAGACTGACTTTTCCTGTTGGTTTCCCCAGGAACTCATGTATAAACTAGGAAACAAAGCACAAACTGAAAGGAGGAAGAAAAATAAGAACAGAAAAATACCTGGGAAATGAACTGGGAAAACGACCTCACTCGAAAATGGAAAAACAAACTCAGGAGATTGCCCGAATATTTGAGAGAGAATAAACTAGCCAAATCGGAGGCGAAATGACTGGCCAAAAGGAATTTAAAGAAAGAGAAGCTGAGAGGGCGCGAGCTGAACCATCTATCCAGAAATGGGGGAAAAAATCAAAGACTCAGAAGGCTAAAAGACCAAAACGACATAGTTTTAGCCAAGCTTGCTGAAGAAGCTACTTACAAATGCCGTACAGCTCATCCCCATCAAAAGATGACACTTGGCGCAGTAATAAATGCACTTTTTGGAGAAAGCATCATTGAGGTCAGCCCCCCAATGCAGGACAGACCTGGGGGGTAACTGTTGACAATCGAACTCCGATCTAAGTTAAAATAGTTCGTTAACTGCACCTCAGGCAAATGGGAGTTCAGTTCCTACTCCCAGGTCGGACAATCCCACCATTATCTTAGAAAAACATCATGATTACCCCGTCACAGCACCCTATCAATCAAATACACTTGTCGCAGGTGACATCATCACCTCCCGAAACTACCAATCCTAAGTCCTAATCCTCAAGCCCCTTGCAGGCCATCATTACCTGGGGAAAACATTGACACATGGCCACCGCCCTCATCGACCAATTATAGGAGAATTCGGTGACCCGAGTTTTGATCTCGGTACTGTTGCTGATTTGACCGATTTGATGTGATTTCGACTGAAATTATGTATAAATAATTGAATAGGACTCTTGTAAAGGGCAAGTGAATTCATATAACTACTCATGGCACAATTACACTTTCTAAACATATTTTGTGGTCTTTTTCAATAATAAATTGCATTTTTTTCTTAAAGTTGGTTTAAGATTAGCCTTGCTAATTCTGACGTCAACATGCACCGTTCTAGTTATTGTGAGTGAGTCACACAACACTACAAATAAGCAACTAATTGTATAAAGGGTTCATAAATATTTAAACAATACAATAATAATGCATATTTAATCAATAACTCAAGAATTAACTAAAATACTCAAGTTTGAATTTGAAATATCAATTAAAAGGTTTCATCATTCATTCAATATACAAAATCTTAGAAACCCCTACATTCTTTTACGTTCAAATATTTGAATTTATTTATCACATTCACGATATTATGTGATTGATTCAAATAGTAACCCTCACTAATCTTAGTAATTTTGATACCCAATATGATATGTTCAAGATCCTTCATGTTGAATGACAAAGATAAAAACCTCTTCGTTTCTTTTATTCCATCCATATGATTACTTTAAATCAACATATTATCAAAATACAAGCAAATAAATAAAACACATTTATCACGTATTTTTGAATATAAACACTTATCTACACTATAATGTATAAACCCAAAAGAAATAATTGCTAAGTTAAATTTCTCATACCATTTCTTAGATATTTGTTTTAAGCCATATAATGATTTTACTAATTTGCACAAATTATATTTATTTTTGGATAGAACCAACCCTTCGGGTTGTTCTATATAAACCTCCTCATTAATATCCCCATTTAAGATTCCGTCTTGATATCCATTTGATAAATATGCAAGTCATATATGAATGCTAATGTGAATAACATTTTAATTGATGTTATTCTAACTACCGGTGTGTATATATCAAAATAGTCAATTCCTTCATTTTATTGATAACATTTGCTACTAATCTGGCTTTAAAGGTATTAAGAAAATCATCTACATTATATTTTCTCCTAAACACTCATTACAATTGATAGTTTAGAACTGGGTAGTAGATCGACAAGTTCTCATGTATCGTTTGACATAATTGAATTTATTTCATCCATAATTGCATTTTTCTAAAAGATACTATAACGAGAAACCATAACTTCTCTATAGGTTTTATAATTGATTTTCACTTGTAGAACAAAAAGTATTGTTTTTACAACATTCTTCTAGTTTTCATTTACTAAGTAAAGTGAGATAAGTTGAGAATCAATTTCTTTTGTTCCTAAAGTCTTTCTATCCGAGTTCTTTTGTTTCTTCAAAGCTCAGTAAATTCATTAACATCTTTAGAATGTGTTTCATCTTGTGTTCTACTAGAGCTAAAAATCTTTTTATGAGTTTCCCTTAATTCATTATTCGAAAATAGTGAATTCGTAAAGAACTCCATGCCATTTGATTAAATTATCACATTGATCTCCAAGTTCAATAATTTATATGATTTCTTATTATTAACATATCTAACAAAGGCAAATTTTATGCCCCTTGGACATAACTTAGTTCTTTTATGATCCATGTTATTGCGATATATAAGACATCCCCACACTTTTAAGTATTCAATGTTTGATTTTTTTTTTTTTATCGTTTCCATGATCCATAAGGAGAAACCTTTGTAAATTTTAAAGGAATCCTATTTAAAATTCTACATTTACTCAACAAGGCTTCACCCCCACACGTTAAATGGCTCCTTAGCATAAGTTAACATAGCATTTATTATTTCGACTAATGTTCTATTTTTCTTTCAACAATACCATTATGTTCGGGTGTCCTAGGTACATATCATTGAAGTACTATTCCTTATTATTCAGAAAATGAATTAAAATTACTAGAGAAGTATTCTCCTCCTCTATCACTTTTAATTATTTTTATTTTCTTATTTAAGTGATTTTTAATTTCATTTTCATATTATTAAACATATTAAAGACTTCATGTTTATGTTTCATTAAATAAACATAAGTATACCTAGAGTGATAATCTATTAAGGTAATGAACTATCTATTTCCACCCCTAGTTAACATGCTATTAAGTTCCCGTATGTCTGAATGATTAAGTCCTAAAATTTGAGAAATCTTATTCAAACTTTGATAAGGCTTCTTAATCATTTTGGATTCTAGACATGTTTTACATTTATAAGTATCATTCGCATTGTAAGAAATCATATAACATTTCAGCATTCATTTCATTGTACTAGAACTTATGTGACCTAATCTAACATGCTATAAAGTAAAAAAAATAATAATAATAAAAATAAAAAGAAGAAGAAAAAGAAAAAGACCAAATAAGCAAAATCAATTTTATTATTATTAATATTGTTAAACATTGCATAATTTGACCATTCCTTCGCAAGAATAACCTTTCCAACAAATTATCCATTTCAAGGTAATTCTTGAATCTCTTGCTATCTATTTGATTCGTGATAAGTCTTGAAGAGTGAATTATCAAATGATACATGAATGGTTGCACATGTATCATACCACCAACATGAGCTTTTCCCTTGATAGCATTAATTCGTTCATGGTAGCCGCAATGCTATCTCCATCAATGGAGTTAGCTTTTATCTCTTTCTTGTTTTATTTTTGATGTTGATATTTCTTTGCAAAAATGTCCAAATTTTCCACATATAAAATAATCTCCCTGGAGCTTCTTCTTAAACATGTTAAAGTTCTTAGAAGGTTTCCTCTTGTTTGATTTGTTGGTCAACACGATTTTTTTAAAGGTACTGGCTTTTGATGTGCCTTTATAAGAGTTTTAATTCTTATCTCTTTTCCTTGATTCTTCATCAATTTGAGATGATTCTGAACTTCTTTTAAAGAGTAATCTTTGAAACTATGAAGAATTTTCTTTCAGTATCATTTCCAAGTCTCCGAAAGTTTAACAATGATGGCTTCCACTTGAAGAGATTCCAAAAGTTCAATCTTAACTGCCTTTAGTTTGTTGACAAGCACTTGCAATTCATGCACTTGGGGAAGAAGATGAATGCTTTCAAGAAACTTAAAATTTAAATAACTTGATATCAAGAATTTCATTATAACTTCTTCTTCGGCTTTATATTTGTTTTCTAACACATCCCAAATATCTTTTGTCGAGGATGTGCTGGTATATAGGTCATACAACAAGTTGGATAGTGCGTTGAGTATGTGACCACGACAAATTAATCCATCTTCTTAACATTTTTTCCTTTTTGCTCTTATAGCATCGATATCTCCGTTTGTTAGTTCTAGCATTGATATCTCCAATTCTAGATCAAGGATGTAAAAGATCTTTAATGCAATGAGAAGGAATTTCAACTTGTCTTGCCATTGGGTAAAGTTTGTTTCAACGAATCAATCCAAACAAAAAAGATCTTGATTCATAAGTTTGATTGTAGCCATTGTAGTCTTGTTCTCCATAACACAATTTAGTTTGAGGTTGTTGTTAAATTGACTTCTTCAAGGAGAATGGAGAAGAGAACTAATAGAACTAGCAAATATCGAAAAGGCGTGAATGTTTAATCATTGTCTTCAAGCTAAATTTGCTCCCTCTAAGATTGATTTTGATGGTTAAAATGACTCAAGGCAAACGATTTATAGGATTGAACAAGCCTTAAAAGAAGATAAACACTAAACACGCGTGTTTTCTCCTTAGAACATGAATATCGCTTGAATGAATGAATGAATGAATATATATATATATATATATATATATATATATATGAAAGTTATTAAAAGATTCTATCTATACGGAATGATCTCATGAATTGATCATTTTATATTACATTTTAGAATGAAAAATTATCTCCTATTTGTATATTATCATTCATACACCTCGAAAAAATCTTAAAACTACATGAAAAGGTGCCAAAAAAAAATGAACCAGAATTTCAAATCCAACGATTAAAAAATTGACATGGACAATCGCCCAGTACAAAATTGGGCTCTCATCTAGGCCAAAGTTTTGGCCTCAAGTAAACCAAATCAAGGCCTAGCGGGTGCCTAGCCTTAAGCTTGGGCACTCGCCTAGGCCAAAATTTTAGCCCCTCCATTTTTTTCTTCTCGTTTTATTTTCGGTGTTTCCGTACTTGCTCGACATATCCATATGGATGTATATTATCATTCCAATATACTTATCATTACAAATTGAACAACAAATTACAACACTGTTTTTATATATATCATACCACTCTTAGTAATTTGCACAGACTTATAAAAAACTTCACTTTATAAATTCACAAATATATGAGCATCATATCATACATGAAATCAAAAATAATTATCTGTATAAACAAACTGTAAAAAATCCACAATACAAATGAGATCATAAAACACGTGAAATGGAAGCGTTTTTTGATTGTGTTAATTTATTCAATTTCATATTTTGAATAATAAGTCGACCCTCTAAATCTCTATCCACACTTAAATTTAAATCATTAATGTTGAAGGCGTATTTGTTAAACTGAATCATCCAAAAGTTTAGATTATTAATAAAGACGTACATGGATCTTCAATACACTATATTGAAGTACGAGTGGATTTTTCTTTTCCTGCTCAAAGGTGTGATATGTACATAATTTTTATAAATGATTTATTTCGAGAATTTCATTCAGAACCTCAATGTACTTTGGTATGATATTGAACTCTTTCATAAAAACCATTTAAAATATGTATTTTTCTTCTTCTTTCAAATTTTTAAGCTTAAAATGATGTGATTCATAAAATCCGTTATGAATTCAAGTCTTTCACAACTTTTCAAGTTTGCGATCAAAAAATTAACAAAAATTCAAATCTAAATAACTTTTTTTATGTTGGATTAGTGATTTAACATTGCATTGTGGTGTGAGCAAGGGTTTTTGTATTGTTTACCGGCTTAATATGTACGTGATTTTCGTAAATTTTGAAAATGGAATCCATGACATTTAAATGTTCTAATGTGATATAAAATTCTCATGATGAATATTACAAATTCAATAAAATATAGGTCCGCAGAATGAACTATTTGAAAATATGTGCACTTACGTAAGGAAAAAATAACAAAAAATCACTGTCCTTAAAGTTGGATTGCTCAAGATATATATAATTTCTCAACCTAATACTCATAGTACGTATATAACTACAAAAGTGAAACTATAGTTGAAAATTCCTAGGAAACGTGCTGATTGCTAAATTTAAATTTAACGCTTTATCGAGTTTACATTTTGGATTACAATTTACTTCGACCTTAAAAGGATTAACTAATTAAAGCAACAATCCCTTTTAATTAGGGTCTAGGTGATTAATCATACTATCCAATTTATCCCTATGTTGAACTGTCGGTTTGTAACATGTAAACAAATAAATCAACTCATAATTTGTTGACGGAGAAACCCAACGTGGGAAAAACTTTAAGACCAAGCCCATAATCTCCACTATGAACAATTCAGCTAATATACAGCTTCTTAAAACTTGTACTCAATAAGACTTATTGTTTCAGTCTCACGATCTACTGTCTTAGATACCTCTACCTTCATGCTAGACTCCCTGATCTATCTTCTGCAGCCCAATCTGCTGTCTCTTACAGCCTCCTGGTCCTTCACTGAATGTCTCTTCAAGTGGAACACCAAGAACCTTCTGTTTTTGTGCCTTCTATTGCGCTTGATGTCCACCTCTCTCAATCTCCAATAAGAGAGTCATTTCTTAATAGATTAAGAAGCCAAAGGTGCTTTGGATTCACACCTCAATTTTTTTTCCAAAACAAGTTGCCGAATCACAAGAATGATGTCGACGAATCAATGCATGAATTGCCTCTTAGATCTCCTTTGAATGTATTATGAAATTGTATCAATGTAATGCACAATGTAGCAACCTCTACAAACTCGTCCATGACTTGTTCTATTTATATCTAGGGGCAATTAGGTGTCATGAGCCGAGAAAAACACTTTAAAATCGCGAACTAGGTTTTCTTGAAAAACACTGTCGGTCGAGTGACAACTAGCGAAAAGCTAGCTAGGACGTTTCGCTCAAGCGAGCGACGGGCGAAAAGCGAGCGAAAGTGGTTCTGTTATTTTCGCTCGAGCAATACCTTAGCAAGCAACTAGTGAGAATACGGTGACTCCTTTTTCCTTGTTCCACACTTGGTCTCAAACCCCAACTCAATTTTACATAATTGCACTCAAGTCCCTGAACTATTACAAATTTTTGCCTAAGTCGTTGACTTTTACAATCATCAAATTTAACCCATTTTGTTCATAGAATCGCCAATTACAATGTTAGACCTAACAAAATTTTCTTTTGGCATTCTGTGACAAAACACTACAAAATGAAGTCAAGGTTCTACAAATCACAAACAGGGACTCAACTAATCTATTCAATAACCACAATAGCATTCATTTTTAAACATGTATCCTGAAATCCACAAACTCAATACCCAGTGTAAAAGCACGTGATACTGGAAAGGTAATAAATAACACTTAATCACATTTCAAAAAGTATGTTTGAGACATGACATTGATGCCTATCAAAACACTAAATGAACACAACAACATCAGTAAACGTCAAAACTCAAACAGCAATGGAATACATGCAATGCTCCCCTTACTGTAAACTTTCAAATGTTAATGCAGTAGGTAAATGTAACACCCCGAACTCTTTTTCATTATTATTGTTATTTTTAAATAAAAATGAGCTCAAGGTGCTACCAAAACTTTTCTCTATCTAATTTAAGCATAAATATATCGAAAATATTCGATTTCAAATTATTAAACAATATAATAAATATCGTGCATAAATATTAACACAAAGATATTCTTTATATAAATTGACGATTGTCTTTTCTAGAAATTTTACTTGACGACCACATTAGCATCGCTCCGTCAATCTTCCACGCATCCACACGACCCGTTCTCATCTGAAAATATTGTAAGAGTGAGTATTTTGAAAACACTCAGTAAAAATACGTGCACATTCTTATTCACAAGATATAAACATAATATGGCATAATATACTGTAATTTCTTTGATTTAGAGCTCAAGAAATTTCTTAAGAATCCCCATATCCCATAGGATTTAACATTTTTGACCAAACGGTCCATCCCGTAGGATTTAACTTCTTTTCTTTGACCTGACGGTCCATCCCGAAGGATTTAACATAGCATTCGACCTGAAAGCCTCATAGTATCTCATGCCAGAATTTACATACATATCAAGGAATAAGAATTTACCACTTGCACCATGCATTCTTACCCCAATTTGATAACCAAGAATTTACTTGAAACTGACTTTGTGAAAAGATATAAATATCATACTCTATTAAATTCTAAAAATATTAGTGGTGTGGAGTGTACAATATACTATTGTTGTAGAATATAATTTTCATCTCAAATACACCTATTTATATATTCCACATATGTAACTTACGTAACATCAAAAGGCATTTCACGTTAATGGAAGAATAATGGAGTTAAACCACCATAAGTGGATGTTTATGATTACGGTTAAAAATTGAAAAGCCACCTGATCATTAATTGAGGATTAATGTAATTAAACAACTAGGATTTAATTGAAAATCAATTAAAGTGAACATGATGGTTACGGTTATAAATTTGAAAGGACACCTCCACGTTTAATTAGAGTTAATGTAATGGTTATGGAATGTATTATAAATTTCTAAATCAATTAAAGTGGATGACATTACGTGACCATACTATAAAACTATTCATTTGGTTATTATTTTATATTATATATGTATTAATATAATATTTGAGAATGATAATTTTCTTTCTATTAGAATAACTCGGGCATAACTAGCTCGAAATTACTTTTTCTTAAGCTCAAATTATATTGTTTAACACGAGCTACAAAACGAGTATAATATTAGTATATTTTCATCAAATTTAAAAATACTTAAATATTCTATTCAAATAATTTTCTAAAAGTGCTCGTAACTCGTAAGCAAATAAATTATTTATACGAATACACGAGTCGAGTCTACCACTTCAACTTTGGACTTTTAATATAATGACAAATCTTCACATTTTCATTTCCTAAATAATAAGTTCAGGTTCACATAGTAAATAAATGCGGGGTGTTACATCCCTTCACCCTTAAATTAATTTAGTCCTCAAAATTATCTTATTTAATCGAAAAGCTCTCGATACGTGACTTCTATTTCTCTTCTTTCTAGTGACTTGATAAGTTCTATCCATGTATATCACATAAACATTCAATTATGCTCTATCTTTATAAATCAACTCATGCATTCTACTCTTGTAATTTTAAATAAAATGACTAACCATCGTATCTTTATGTACAAAAATAATAACTTGCGTAATACATTTCTTTCTAACATTATAAGCATTTCATCGTATCAAGCTTAAATGACTAATAAATCATGCTTGAAATTAAGCTTAAACATAACATTTCGTTCATACCTTGGGTTCATCGGACGGTAGTAGATTGACGAGCGCTAATGTCATGGGTCTGGATCTTACTTCAATACTTGTTTAATAAAAATCTCATGATGTATAAAATAAAATAAAATAGCAAGTAGACACTTATTGGCAGGTAGCTAATAAAATATTAATAATCATTTCCTTTAAAACTATAAAACCGTAATCCATACTTGTAATAAAGTGCAACGGTGTTCATGCTAATACCGTCATTTTTTTTAGCAAGAATTTACTCAATATAAAAGTCTTTCGATGTCCTGGCAAATTGTCAGTTTACTTCATTTAAACGTGAATGGCTGTCATATTAACTACTTTAAGTTGGCAACAGAGGCATGCTTCCATAGATCTAGGCATACTTTACTAATGATAAACACAAATGACAGGATAAAAATTGAATGAATGATGACTTTAACATATAAATCACTGCCACATTGGTTAAACACAAACCATTAATTAATTAGTGCATGTAAATTTGGTAAATTGTTCAATAATGCTGCAGAATCTTTTATCTTCGTTGGTCTTATTATCGAATTTTATATCGACGGCAGAATAGCATAAAAACTCTAGACCAATTGACCAAACCAATAGCCAAAATATTGAGCAAGGAAAGGAAAATTATTCAGAATCCAACTGCAGAAACCCTTGGCTTCGTTGACGCAGAAAAAAAAATCAACAAAAGTTTTCCTCGTCTTTTTCGAAAATTTACTAACTATTGGTTCTAAAAAAATAAAATGGCAGCATCATTTTTTTAACACACAGACCACTATGTCTTCAAAATAAAATAAATTATCATTCCAAGGAAAAAAATTATACACATAAATCACATAACAAGATTAAAAAATATATATACTATTTTTTCTAAATAAATGACAAATCTACAGAATCGGCTAAACTCATGCTCTGATACCATTCTGTAACGCCCCGAACTCTTTTTCATTATTATTGTTATTTTTAAATAAAAATGAGCTCAAGGTGCTACCAAAACTTTTCTCTATCTAATTTAAGCGGAAATATATCAAAAATATTCGATTTCAAATTATTAAACAACATAATAAATATCGTGCATAAATATTAACACAAAGATATTCTTTATATAAATTGACGATTGTCTTTTCTAGAAATTTTACTTGACTACCACATTAGCATCGCTCCGTCAATCTTCCACGCGTCCTCACGACCCATTCTTATCTGAAAATATTGTAAGAGTGAGTATTTTGAAAACACTCAGTAAGAAATCTTGCACATCCTTTTTCACATGATATAAATATAAAAATAGCATAACATACCAACATTTCTTAGGAATTTCTTAAGAATTCCCATATCCCGAAAGATTTAACTTCTTCTCTTTAACCTAACGGTCTATCCCGAAAGATTTAACTTCTTCTCTTTGACCTGACAGTCTATCCCGAAGGATTTAACATAGCATTCGACCCGAAGACCTTAAAGTATCTCATGCCAAAATTTACATATATATCAAGGAATAAGAATTTACCACTTTCACCATGCATTCTTACCTCAATTTGATATCCAAGAATTTACTTGAAAATGACTTTGTGAAAAGATATAAATATTATACTTTGCTCAAAATTCTAAAATTATAAAGTGGCGTGATGTATGTGTAATATAAACTGTGGTGGAAGAAATCATTTTCATCTCATATATATATAATTTCCACACACGTAACTTTCATAATGTGAAAAGTCATCTGAGGTTAATTGAAGATTAATGTAATTAAACCACCATGTCCACGAGTTAATGTAAAATCAATTAAATTGTGTTACTGTTACAAATTTGAAAGGGCACGTTCTAATTAATTAAAGTTAATATCATGGTTAAGGAGATAATTAAGTCTAAATAAATCCAATTATACTAACATATTCATTCCCTTCATTATAAGTTCAGGGTCATACATATTTCTAGGAGAAAAATCATTTTATATTATACATTAAGAAAATATTAAAAGATAACATATTTCGTTTTATTAGAATAACTCAGGCATACTAGCTCAAAATTACTTTTTCTTAATTCCAAATTATACTATTTAACAAGAGCTATAAAACGAATACAATATTGATATATTTCATCAACTTCTAAAAATACATAAATATTCAACCCATATAATTTTTTCTAAAAATGCACGTAAGCAAATAAGTTATTTGTACAAATAAG
>NW_019232593.1:160338-199315 GCF_002742605.1 Olea europaea var. sylvestris
GTCTATCCCGAAGGATTTAACATAGCATTCGACCCGAAGACCTTAAAGTATCTCATGCCAAAATTTACATACATATCAAGGAATAAGAATTTACCACTTTCACCATGCATTCTTACCTCAATTTGATATCCAAGAATTTACTTGAAAATGACTTTGTGAAAAGATATAAATATTATACTTTGCTCAAAATTCTAAAATTATAAAGTGGCGTGATGTATGTGTAATATAAACTGTGGTGGAAGAAATCATTTTCATCTCATATATATATAATTTCCACACACGTAACTTTCATAATGTGAAAAGTCATCTGAGGTTAATTGAAGATTAATGTAATTAAACCACCATGTCCACGAGTTAATGTAAAATCAATTAAATTGTGTTACTGTTACAAATTTGAAAGGGCACGTTCTAATTAATTAAAGTTAATATCATGGTTAAGGAGATAATTAAGTCTAAATAAATCCAATTATACTAACATATTCATTCCCTTCATTATGACCACATGACCGTACATATTTCTAGGAGAAAAATCATTTTATATTATACATTAAGAAAATATTAAAAGATAACATATTTCGTTTTATTAGAATAACTCAGGCATACTAGCTCAAAATTACTTTTTCTTAATTCCAAATTATACTATTTAACAAGAGCTATAAAACGAATACAATATTGATATATTTAATCAACTTCAAAAAATACATAAATATTCAACCCATATAATTTTTTCTAAAAATGCACGTAAGCAAATAAGTTATTTGTACAAATAAGTGAGTCAAGTTTACCCCTTCAAATTTGGACTTTTAGTATAACGACAAATCTTCATTTGCTAAATGATAAGTTTAGGTCCATAATCCATATAGTAAAAAAAAATGCGGGGTGTTACAGTAAATATATCTATGTCTCTCTCCCAACGACCCCTAGATATATCGACACAAAAATGCGGCAAAAATATTTCTCTTCCTTTATGTACATGCTTTTCCTTACCCTTTCATCTTCCCCTTTTTGTCACAAATGCCTAAGGAAATTAAATCAAGTAGAGCATTAACATACAATAACTCAAACTGCCATTGATAGCATGCAAAAACCAAAACCAATAACTCATAACCCCTTCCCACATACTTAGTTAAGTCAGAATGGAGTAAATAATACAAGTGACACATGTATGTAAAAGTGTTACTAACCCAATGCAAGCAGGACTCCAAATCTTTATTTTGTTAGAGAGGACATGCTAAACACTGCTGATAAGTATATTCCTCTACTAATAAAGTCAAATAATGTAAGTTCATTGGGACCTATACTTATTATTTTTCATTTTTCTCCCACTTACTATGGGCATTCATATTTTTCAATTTTTTCACATTTTTCTAGCCCATATTTCACACAAATTTTTCTTTTCATATTTTTCAAGCTCACTTATTTTTTTTTATTTTAAGTGCATGTTCTTCTCCATTAGGCGACTAAAATGACCCCATAACAAGCTTTAGGCTGGTTAACCCAAGTTAGTTGGCATATGCACCAAGTTTTAAGAGATCCCGCGGGCTTAATTGCTCGAGTTAACTAGGCCCCAAAGAAGAACATTACGATACGAGCTTTTAATGATGGGAGAAAACTAATTTAGCTTAGGTCTAATTAAATTGGTCAATTCATATTCAAAGTCAACTCACCAACAAGTGACAGCAATCCCAAATCTCACACACGCGACAGAGTCCCACTAACAAATTCATAGTGTATGCAGTGCAGATGGTACATGAAGACACATATACTAATTATTCCATACTAACATAAGCAAGCAATGGAAATTATGCTACAATTTATCAATTTCAATTCATACATGAGCACAACTAGCAAGTTCAAAAGGTAGATGTCATGTTGTAGTAGGGATTTGCAAAACCAGTTTTTTGTTATTCAATTTTTGCGTTTTCATTTTTCTAATGCATGAATGCAACACACACAAACTAAAATAAATTTTACTAATGCGTGAATGCAACACACACAAACTAAAATAAATTCCAAGCACACAAAACCAAAAACAAAATATGCTTGTGCTAAAATGCAACCACCAAACAATGCACATGCAAACAAAAACTAAAAATCAAGAAACAGACAAAATAAAAACATGTGGTGCAGGCACAAAACAATAAACCATGATACTAAAGAACATGCATGCGCCGAGAAAATCACCTAATTACTTAGGCAATAAAATGCTCTTACCCTTAAGGGCACCACAATCTGAGTTAAGATATCTCAGATCACTATTCTTCACCCAAACCTGTCTAGAACGAGGATTATTTCTAGATAGCTGTGTCGTCATTTGAGTCAAATGAAGGAATCCAATCTGACCAATAGACACCTGATTCTTGTTCCCACTGAAGCTCGTGTTCCTATTTCTCTTCAGGTACTGATG
Source organism: Olea europaea var. sylvestris (assembly GCF_002742605.1). Classification (NCBI taxonomy): domain Eukaryota; kingdom Viridiplantae; phylum Streptophyta; class Magnoliopsida; order Lamiales; family Oleaceae; genus Olea; species Olea europaea. The sequence goes on from NW_019232593.1 coordinate 162,746, forward strand.
ACATCTAGGGCGGATGTGACTTAACTCTTCACAATGATAGCAAATAGGGATAAACCTAGGACCATAGTTATGCATATGCTGATTGCTATTCCTAGGCTGACGGTGCTACGACGTCTAGTAGACCTCTGTCTTACTGGTCCCCCAATCTTAGGTTCTGGGTTAGTCACATTCTTAGGCTGGTCACATGCATGAACAAAGGTGGTATGTGATGCACTAGCAGAATTCTCATTAAAACCTAGACCCTCCATGTCACCAATCGGCTTGCCTATTCCTAGAATGCTATCTAGCTTTTTTAGAACTGCTAAAAAAGACAAAAAGTTGAGATCTAGACAACTCTAATTCACTCACAATGTTCTTAACCTGAATATCTAAGGTCTCATTCTCTACAGTCTGCTCACTTACTCTCTTAGAGGACTTGTCATGCTCACTGGTGAGATTCCTAACCTGGTCTTCTAACTTTCTCTTTTCTAACTTTAGCTCCTTCACTTTCTTATTTAAGACCTTGCTGGTAGCTATGATCTTGAGGTTTTTCTCATACATCTTATTATAAGCCTCTTGAAGATCTTCCTCACTCTCTATCACTTCACCAAATTCTCCACTATACTCTAAGTCCTCCTCACTCTCACTCTCGTGGTCAGATCCACTGTCAACCCTAGCAATGAATGCAACAACTCTTCTACTATCCTCTCGAGTGGATTTCTCACTCTGATTATCTGAACTAGACTCGTTATCAGAGAGAATGGCATTCAAGACTTTATTCTCAACTCTACTCGCACTAGGGTACTCATGCTGAATATGGTCAAAACCTCCACAATTATAGCACCTCAACGACTTAGATTTTCTCTTAGGCTCACTTGGGGTACCTCTCTGTCTATCCTGAGGTTTGTTTTTCTTTCTAAACATCTTCTGAAATTTTTGGCAAGATAGGCCATCTCCTCATCATCCGGTGGATCGGAGTCAGTAGATTCATTCCAGGATTTCCTCACATATTTCAAGGCCAACGACTTTTTCTTTGATTTTCCTAAGGTAAACTCGTAAGTCTGTAGGGATCCAACTAATTCCTCAACCTTTATAGCATCTAAGTCCTTAGTTTCCTCAATTGCTGTGTTTTTAGGCCTAAATCACTCGGGTAAGGATCTAAGAATCTTTCCTACAATCTTAGGTTCGTGAATTTTCTCACCTAGGTTGAAACTCGTGTTAAATATGTCATTCAGGTTAGCATAAAACTCATCAAAGGTTTTATCCTAACTCATCCTAGTTTCCTCAAACCCAAGGTCGACATTTGTAACTGGGAATTCCTCACAGCCTATGATCTCTCATATGTGGTTTGCAAAATGTCCCAAACTTCCTTAGCTACCTCACACATAGATACTTTCCTAAACTCTTCAGAAGACACAGCCATAAACAGGGCATGCAATGCTTTGCTATTCCAGTTACAGCCATCTAATTGAGCTCTAGACCAATTTTCTATGGAGGTGGGAGTGACAACACCATCAATGGTAGTATTAGGGGCAGACCAACCATTTACTATTCTCAACTATATCCTTTCATCCATGGATTTAAAAAATACCCTCATCCTCACTTTCCAATAGGGATAATTAGAGCCATCAAAATATAACGGGACCGTCAAAGTGGTACTTATCTAGATTATGTAAGGTGAGGACTCGATGTTAGGCTCTGATACAACTTAAAAATTCCTAGGGAATGCGTTGATTGCACGTTCCGAATTACAATTTACTTCGACCTTACGTGCGGAATTAACTAATTAAAGCAACAAATCCCTTTTAATTAGTATCTAGGTGGTTAATCATACTATCCAATTTATCTTTATGTTGAACTGGCGGTTTGTAACATGTAAACAAAAAAAATCAACTCATAATTTGTTGATAGAGAAACCCAATATGGGAAAAACTCTGGGACCAAGCCCGTAATCTCCACTATGAACAATTCAGCGAATACATAGCTTTTCAAAACTTGTACTCAATAAGATCCGTTGTTCCAGTCTCACGATCTACTGTTGTAGATACCTCTAGCCTCTTGCTAGACTCCCTAATCTACCTCATACAGCCCAATTTGCTGTCTCCTACAACCTCTTGATCCTACGCTGAATGCCTCTTCAAGTGGAACACCAAGAACCTTCTGTTTTTGTGCCTTCTACTACGCTTGCTGTTTACCTCTCTCATTTTCCAGTGAGAAAGTCCCTTCTTGAATAGATTAAGGAAGCCAAAGGAGCTTTAGATTTACGCCTCGATGTTTTTTCCAAAACAGGTTGTCGAATCACAAGAATGATGTTAATGAATCAATGCGGTGACACCTTATTCCTTGTTCCACACTCGATCTTGAACCCAAACTCAATTTTACATAATTGCACTTAAGTCCTGATAAGAGTGTAAAATATAATATTTTCCCTCTTAATTATTGCATTCGTGTGATTATTTGACACCAAAATGTACTCATTATACTTATGTTTTGATTCAGGTTGTATTTTGGCAGAAAAGGTGAAATTTGTGAGAAAAGAGCGAAAAAAGATAAAAATAGAAAAAAAATGAAAGTTCGGGGACTAAAGTGTAATTATTCCAAACCTAGGTCTAACTTTACGATGAATTCAAAAGTGATAGAGGTCAAGTGGATGAGGAAAAAAGTCAAAGGGATGAAATATCGTCAAAGTATGATCACACATCAATTCTCAATCGAAAAAGTTATGCACTGATTTTCAACCTCATATTGGGGACACATATTTGACATGTCAAACGATCGAATTAGAAGATGACATTTGAATAAAAGTTGTACCTCTTTGAGTTAGCTTTTCAATATAGTTTGAATCACCTCAATCGGACATCAAGAAGAAACGTTATGGCCAAAACACTAAAACCCGTCCACCGAAAAAAATTGGTGAACTATGTGGTTGCATAGTTCAAAAACCATGTGTCCACATAGAAAGATCCAGGGAATTTTTAAGTGCCACACATTTGTTCTCTACGACCGCATGGGTTCATACCATGCGGGCGCATAGAAGTAATTCTGGACTGAATCTTCAATTACCGAATTTCAAGCAACCACTAATGGAAACACATTTTCAGAAGTTTCTTTAAACCAAAAACACTCCAAAACGTGGGAAAATTCATCTAGACACCATTTTTCTCTCATCTTGTGCAAAGAAAACTCCATGGAAGGCTAAAAATACTTGGTGAAGCAAGGAATGAACTCCATTGGTATCGGGTATTTCAATGTTTTTCATGCATAAAACTTGATTTCCATTGTTAAACAATTCTAATATTTGGTTTCTCTATTTTCATAGGTTTGTTTGAAATTGATTCAATTTTTATTAAATTCTTCATAGATTCAATCACATTATTTCTATCAAAAAATTGAATTATTTATTGAGTTTTAATTTCAATTATTTCATTGGTATGATTCCCTACCGTCTTATGCTTGATATATATGATCGTTTTTTAATCTAATTCCAATATATTAAAATGACAATGTATTGTGAGGAATCTAAATTTTAAAATTATTGTAGAATTGAATGTGTATTGAATGTCATATCCTCCAATTAGAGCAGTAGGACGAAAATCTCTAATTGAGTAAAATGTGTAAATGACTAATGTTGATTGAATCGAACCAATCAAGGGATTTTCGATGCTTCACTACTTTGCATATTGATATTTAAACCCCATTTCAAACGGGATAAATTATTTTCATACAAATCACGATGAAAACACTAGTTTGTTAATTCCTTTAAACAATTTTCCCATCTCCCTGCAAAATGGGCACCCCAAAGCTATATTACAATCACTGCATTATACGTTGGGAGTAATCAAATTTTGGTGTTGTTGTCTGGTAGACGGTACAAATAATTAATGGATTCTCGAGCAAAAGGGTGATTTCGTTCCACTTTTACATTTTTTTAGTTAGTTTAATTTATTTTCTTAGTTATTTTGTTATTTCTCATTTAGTTTTATTTTTTGTGTGTTTTATGAACAGACATCGAGACGAGCTAGGGCGATTCATTGCGAGGTCTCAACTAGTGAATGGTCTAATGAAGCTCTCTTTTGGGAATATGACTTTAGAAGTCAACATTTTTCACATCACAAAGCATCCATAGGACGATGATGAATGTCATCAAACATTTATGATTGATACAATCACTCAGGAGGAAGCACCTGCAAATGTTGACTTCGACTCTTTACACTTTTTTCTTGTTAATTCTGAAATTCCTACTAGATTTAATGAAAAGTGTGCTAATATTAGTGTTGTTTTTGTAAAATTGCAGGATTATGGGACATCACCATGGCAGCCCAAGTTTGAAGAATTACCAAAAAGGACGGGAGGACAGAAACCATCAAGCATTGAAGCCCAAAGCCAGAATTGAGACAACTACCTCCAGGACTAAAACATGAATTCTTTGGACCAGGTGATACCTTTCCTGTCATTATTTCTTCAAAATTGGATGCATTGCAATGTAAGTAACTTTTAAACATTCTAAATGAATATAAATCTGCATTAGGATGGACGATAGCTGACATTTAGGGCATTAGTCCTCTAATTTGCTCACAGGATTCATCTAGAGGAAGGGACTAATCTTATGAGAGACCCACAACACAGGCTAAACCCCTCAATGAAAGAAGTGGTAAAGACCGAAGTGCTTAAATTGCTAGACGCGGGAATCATTTGCCCAATTGTTGACACTAAATGGGTTAGCCCTACACAAGTAGTTCCAAAAAATTCAAGTGTCACTGTAATAAAAAATGTAGTAGGTGAATTGGTCCCCACAAAAAGGTAACTGATTGGCGTATGTGCATTGATTATAGGAAGTTAAATGCTGCCACTCATAAAGACTATTTTCCTCTTCCATTTTTGGACCAAATACTTGAACGTGTGGCCGATCATCTCTTTTACTTCTTTTTGGTTTGCTATTCTGGTTATTATCAAATTGACTTAGTTTTAGAGGACCAAGAAAAAACCACATTCAAATGTCCTTTTTTGTACTTATGCATTTCATAGAATGCCATTTTGACTTTGCAATGTCCATCTCACATTTCAAAGATATATGATGAGTATGTTTAGTGACATGGTAGAGGATTGCATGGAAGTCTTTATGGATGACTTGACTATTTTTGGGACCTCATTTGATGCATGCTTGTTAAATTTGAAAAGGGTCTTGGCCAGATGTAAAGAGAACGGTCTAGTTCTGAATTGGGAAAAATGTCATTTCATGGTGCCTTCCGGTATTGTCTTAGAGCATGTCATTTCTTCAAAAGGGATAGAAGTTGATAAGTCAAAAATTGAATTAATCTCTGAATTGCCTATACCTAAGATGGTAAAGGACATTAGATCATTCCTAGGACATGCATGTTTTGATAGGAGGTTTATACAAAATTTCTCATCTATATCTAGACCATTATGCAACCTACTAAACAAAGATGTGATTTTGGAATGGACAACAGAATGTCAAAATGCCTTTGAAATGTTGATTGGAAAACTAACCTCTGCACCTATAATACAACCACATGATAGGACCTTACCATTTGAAATTATGTGTGATGATAGTGACTTTACAGTAGGTGCTGTTCTAGGACAACGAAGGGAAGGTAAGCCTTCTGTGATTTACTACGCTAGTAGGACTCTAAATAGTACTCAAATGAATTATTCTACTACTAAAAAAGTGTTACTAGCTGTAGTATTTGCACTTGATAAATTTGGATCCCATTTGATTGGCTCTCCTATTAATATTTTCACGGATCATGCAGCCCTTAAGCATCTTCTTGTAAAGAAGAATGCTAAGGCGCGACTAATACAGTGGATTTTACTTTTGTAGGAGTTTGACATCACCATCAAAGACAAGAAAGGGGTAGAAAATGTTGTAGCAGACTATCTGTCAAGGCTGACCTTTGAGGACAACTCAAACACCTTGCCAATTAGAAATGAATTTCCTGATGAAATTTTTTTCTATCTTCTCTCTACCATGGTTTGCTAATATTTTGAATTACTTAGCTGCAGGTGAAATTTCAAAAGAGTGGAATGCACAGGATAAGAGAAAGTTTTTGGTTGAAGTACGTAATTTTTATTGGGATGATTGTGGTACGAAGTTGATGAATTCTCATTTGACAATATGACTATCATGTGATCAATGTTTGCTTGCCGCTCATTCATAAACATATAAGCCTTTACGTTTTGAGTGTATATCTTTCTCAACCCTATGGAAAGAAATTCGACATTATACGCTTTTATACCCATGAGTTATGAGCTGAACCTTTCACTCGAGACACACTTGATGTTATATATGTTAAGGTTGGCGGTAATATGGCTATGGCTTGACATACGCTCACACATTTGGCAAGTGTTTTTGATATCGTAATGATCATGGCATTGTTAAGTTCTTGTGGTGTTGAGTTTGAAAAGAACATGAATTACGGTTAAGTTGAAACTTAATAATATCACTTGTATCACAATTTAATCATTCGTTTGCTTGTTCTTCTTTAAATTACTAGGGACTAGCAATAAACAAGTTGGGGGTGTGACAAGAGTGTAAAATATAATATTTTTCCCTCTTAATTATTACATTCATGTGATTATTTGATACCAAAATGCACTCATTATACTTATGATTTGATTTAAATTGTATTTTGGCAGAAAAGATGAAATTTGGGAGAAAAGAGCGAAAAAGGACCAAAATAGAAGAAAATAAAAGTTCGGGGACTAAAGTGCAGTTACTCCAAACCTATGTCTAACTTTATGATGAAGATTCGAAAGTGTTAGAGGTCAAGTGGATGAGGAAAGTAGTCAAAGGGATGAAATATCGTCAAAGTATGATAACACATCAATTCCCAATCGAAAAAGTTACGCACCAGTTTTCTACCTCATATTGGGACCCATTTTTGACACGTCGAACGATTGAATTGGAAGATGACATATGAAGAAAAGTTGTAGCCCTTTGAGTTAGCTTTCCAACGCGAAAGGTATGGCCAAAATACTAAAAGCTGTCCAGCGAAAAAAATGGGTAACATATGCGGTCGCTTAGTTCAAAAACCATGCGACCGCATAGAAGGGTCGAGGAAATTTTTGGGCGCCACGCATTTGTTCTATGCAACCACATGGATTTATACCATGCGGTCGCATCTGGGTCGAATCTTTAATTACCGGATTTCAAGTTACCACTTATGGAAACACGTTTTTATACATTTCTTTAAACTAAAAACACTGCAGAACGTGGAGGAACTCATCTAGACACCATTTTTTCTCATCTTGTGCAAAGAAAACTCCATGGAAGGCTTTCTTGATGAAGCAAGGAATGAACTCCATTGGTATCGGGTATTTCGACGTTTTTCATGCATAAAACTTGATTTCCATTGTCAAACAATTCTAATATTTGGGTTCTCTATTTTCATAGGTTTGTTTGAAATTGATTCAATTTTTATTAAATTCTTCATAGATTCAATCACCTTTTTTTCTATCAAAGAGTTGAATTATTTGTTGAGTTTTAATTTCAATTATTTCATTGGTATGATTCCCTACCTTCTTATACTTGAGGTATATGATTGTTTTTTAATGTAATTCCAATTGATTAAAGTGGCAATGTATTATGAGGAATCTAAATTTAAGAATTATTGTAGAATTGAATGTGGATTGAATGTCATATCCTCCAATTAGAGCAGTGGAACGAAAATCTCTAATTGAGTAAAATGTGTAAATGACTAATGTTGATTAAACTGAACCAATTGAGGGATTTTCGATGTTTCACTACTTTGCATATTGATATTTAAACCCCATTTCTAACGGGATAAATTATTTTCATACAAATCACGGCGAAAACCCTAGTTTGTTAAATCCTTTAAACATTTTTCCCGTCTCCCTATGGAATCGACACCCTAAGGTTATATTACAATGACCGCGTTATACTTTGGGCGTAATCTAGTCCCTGAACTAGTAAAGACACCCCATCATCGTTTTTTAGTTGCCATAGTGAGTGGAACCAATCAGTCCATCTTCTAACTTCAATTTAAACAAGTCCATCTTCTAACTTCAATTTAAACACAATTTTGCATGAATATGTCTCCCACATTCCTTGGTTTAGTTCTTACTAAATATGTCCCTGTCTCTCTACATTTTCTGATTGAATCTCTGGTATATTCACCATTTATAAAGCAAGAATATTGAGGAACAATTAACTGTAAATAAAACATTTTTAAATGTAGATGGAAACCGAGGGGATAAAGGGAAAATCAAAAGCAATTTGGGATGTACGAACACATGAGATTTGGGTTGATGTAGCTGTAGAACAAGTGAGGGCTGGTAACAGAAATGGAACACACTTGAGCAAAGAGGGTTGGAAACTTTTTACTGAGAACTTTAACAAAGCAACAAATAGAGATTATGATAGGAAACAACTAAAAAATCATTGGGATGTAGTAAAGAAAGAGTGGCAGCTATGGGATGCATTGTTAAGAGGAGAAACTGGACTTGGTTGGGTTATATGCTGAATGTAGAAATTTTTAGGAAGGCTCCAAATTTGAGCTTTATAAAATAGTTTCTTAAGTCCTTTTTTTTTTTTTTTTGGTTTCGCGCGGATAGTCGCTAACAATTAAAAAGGGATTAGACGATTGTGTAAGGGACAAATTTCTTGAGACAAAGTCCCAAAAAGGGGTGTTTTATTGGCAATGACTTTACAACTGGAACTTAAACAGAAATGTCTCCAAAGGGCGCAAGCACACGAGTACTGAAAAGAAATGTTTTAAGTCTAAACTAAGAAATTGAAATTACATATTCTCTATTTGAGAGTGTTTGATTCGGGGTCCTTTGCTTTATGTTTTTTCTTCCTTTTATATTCCTTTGATGCTCTCTTTGTGATCAATTAGAAACCGCTTAATTGCTTTATAATTGCCCACTTTTTTCATGGTGGCCAACTTATCGTGGAACTGCCGTCTCTAACTGCTGCCATTACTCTTTATCGTTCAACCGTCCTCAACTGAACATCATTGAATCGTGGAACGTGATAAGATTACCCAATAATTGCTTCGATAATTGCACTTTTGGATAACCATTACATCTCATGTTTGCTAAGATCCTGGGCGATTCAAAGGTTTGGGCGAGAACAGGGTCATAACTCTGGACGACTGCAAGGCACTTCATTCGCTCAGATCCTGGGCGTCTTGTAAGTTTGGGTAATGGTGTTACCGAGTTCGTGGGCTTCTACTGCATTCATTAATAACCATATTTAGGCCTTTATCCTGAATTGCCCAGTTGAGCTTCATTCTTTGGGCTATTTGAATTCGGCTGTACTTTTAGCATGTCAACAATTACCCCCCAATATGGCGGAATTAATACCAATTATTAATTTTTGCCATATTTACTTTGTGTTTCCCAGCAACATTTGAAATTCCCAAGAATTTCAATCATTATTTTCTTCCATAGCCTGAAAATGTGCGACGTTGCAAACCCTTATAACCCCCAAATACACGTCATTTCATCGCACTACTACGCCTCATTGCTTCGCGCTTCTCTCTCACAATATTACTGTTCATCTTCTTGCTTTTCTGCTACGTTTCTCAAGCAAACTTCAACAAAGCTTTATTTCGTTCCTAATGGCTACTTCACAATCCCAATCTAGTGACTCTTTCAGTTTTGAAGACGTCTAGAAACTCCTCATTCGGCCATATATAACTCCTAACTTCCTTGCACCAACCAATGCCGAACTTGACGAGTTCTATCTAGGTCCCTCATTCAACATCGCCAAGGCCGTCAAACAAGTAGCGGTGGGCCAGCTGTTCCCTTGTACTCAAGGCCCTCCGTTTCTAAACTCTTTGCCGCTGAGGCCGCTTCGCGAAAGAGGTATTCGCACTTGGCCTAAATCTGATTTTGTTTTCCGTAGATGGCATGCTCCCCTTGTGGACCATGGTCCTACCAAGGCAATTTTTGATAATGCTAGGATTTCTGATTTGCTAGAAATCTCCCTTCAACCCCCTATTTTTGATTCAGCGCTTTTCCCTATTGCATTAAGTTTTTGGTCCTCTGAGTATAATACTTTTATTTTCCCTCTTGGTCCCATGTCCATTACTTTAAGGGATGTTGGGGCCTTAGTAAATTTGCCACCTTTGGGCGATACCATTTTCCCTGGTATTTTGATTTCTGGTGTCGCCCCGAAATTTGACAAAAAACTCACCGAGTCCTATTCAAGCCTGCAAGGCTGTTATAATCACTCGAGCTTTGAGCCTTCTCATGCTGAGCGTGTGGCCTTTCTTCAGATTTGGCTTTGTAAATATATTCTATGTGTGCCAAGCCTGAAGCCTTCTATGAGCTATTTACCCATAGCGCACGAATTGGAGGGTGGTACGCCTCTGAATTTGTGTTCTTTCTTTTTGGCCGCCCTTTATAGAGGCATGGCTTCTCTCCAATTCCAATTGAAGAATGGTGCATCTCCCACTGGCAGTGGGCCTCTTTGGTTCACTCAAATATGGTTGAGAGCCTATTTTCCATCACTTGGTGCTCTATCCCTTTCCTTTCATTCTGCTAGTTGCTATGAGCTAGCTATTGACCCACTGAGCCCTGTACATATGTCCAAAAGGAATATTTTTTTTATTCTTTTATACTTTGAATTCAATTCCTTCTTTCTTTCCTTTTCCTCCATTTTTAACTCTTGATTATGTGCATCCCCCATCTACCCTGGACAATGCGAGCACCTCTCTGCTCGTTTGGGTTCAGTTTTTGATCGGGAGGGAGTTGTTCAATGATATTTTGACTGGAACTAATGCCAAAGCTGGGGTTGAAATATATGCTCCCCAATTTTTTGCTCGTCAACTTGGTTTCGGCCGAACTTGGCCTGCTCTCCCTTGTTATTCAAGAAATTTGATAGATCACTTTTACACCATAAAGAAGGCAGAGGCAGAAGCTATAAATGCTGGCAATATTCTTTTGACAAGTAACTTTTCATTAGCTCCTTTCAATCCTAGCCATATCACCCATCCCCTTTTTGAACAACTCTGGCCATCAGTGCAGCGCAGATTGTTTGCAACTGATGCCAATTACGCTTTCCATTCACTGGATCAGCTGAACATTTCTTCCACTTCCCCTGTTTTGGTCATCCCTGTGTCCATTAGGAGTCCTTCCTCTTCTGCTAGTGCTAAACAATTTGTTCGTCCATCTACTTCTCTTCCTGCCAAGCCTACTGCAGCTAAGAGTGCCCCAAGCCGCAAACGGCCAACCTCAGCATCTCCCATTTTGGAGGAGGATGATGATGATGGCACTCCTCTCATTGTCAGGAGAAAGGTAATTAAATTAGTTTACTCACAAGCATACCTTTCTATACTTTGAACTTTTCTATGTGTTGATGGCTTACTCGGATTTCTCAAAAAAGATCAGCTTCTCCTTTGAAGGCTTTGGTGTTGGCAGCTCCTGCTCCATCACCCTCTGCTGAGGCTACTTCATCCAAACCAGCTGAAGAAGGGACTACGCTTAAAGAGAAACCTTCAGTTTCGAAATCCTCATCACAACCAATGGATGAGCCACCTTCTTCTTAGGGCGTCAACCCCCCAAACGTTGAACCAGAAGGTAATACATTTTTTGATATTTTACCTTTGCTTGTGCTATTGGTTTTTGATTTGTTGCTTCTTGAGTTTTGCAGATGCTCCCATGGGTTTGCCTGTTGTGGCAAAGTCTTCTCACTCAGACAAGGAGATGTCTTCACAAGTGGTGGAGCCACAGGTGGTAGATTTGGCTGGGGATATGCCACCTCTCAAGATTGCTGATGAGGTAATCTCTGCTTCACTTTTACTTCCACTTTGTTCATTGTAGTGAAAACTTTCAATGTTGGCAACTTTCTTTGCAAGATGCTGATAAGATTGTGTGTTCCATCCAGGACTTGTTCACTTCCTGGGGGCGAGTCAAGAAGTCTCGCCCTGCTTCAACCAGTCGTCCTTCTGCTTCTTCAGAGGAAGATATGAAGTTCCTTAAGCAGTTGATATTGGAGTATGTGTCCTTTATGGATATGGACATCGGTCAGGCTAGTGCTGCCAAACATAAGGATAAGCTTGAGCATTTGAGTGCGAAGTTGGAGCAAGCACTGACACTTCCGTCGCTCAATCTTTCTACTGATTTTAAAGCGACGTTGAAAGTTGTCCATTTCGAGGTTCTCTCCTTGCTGGCCAAAAATGTTGAACTGAAGGCCAAAAGTACTCAATATCTTCGCGCTGTATCTGAAAGAGAATCTTTGCTTCTAGAGATCAACAAAGCTGAGGACGAATTGAAAGAAATCTCTTCTGAAGTCATGATTGAAGATTCTTTGATGACCAGTTTGGCTGCACAGATGAAGGAGCTTCAAGCAAAGATGGACGACTGTAAGGCAAGAATGGCTGCCAAAAAACGCAATGCCTCCCAAGGAATTGAGCGAACCAAGTCTTTGGTCGAGCAGTACAAGAAGCTGGAGGTTGATGATGATTTTGTGGCTGAATTGAATGTCACTTCTTCTCAGCAGAGCGAGAATTGGGGGAGACTTAGGGAAAGGATTCGTTCAGTCTGGAGCGATTTGTAATTAAGACATCTAACGCCTTAACTTTTCTTTTTGTAATTTCATATTAATTTTCCCCTTGTAACCTCGTACTGAATTCTGAACATACCAGCAACCATTATCATTAATGAACGATTAACTTGTCTTCTTGTATATTTATTGACGTTGTCTTTAATCGTCAACCCTCCAAACATTTAACTGCTTTATGCTAAGATTCACGCACATTTTCTCTTGGTATTTCTGTCTCTTTTCCCAAGATTTCGGGCCATTTGATTCTAGTTACTAGGCACGAATGTGGCTGTTCATATTCTGTCTCTTCACCTTCACACCTCTATAAATGCACTTATATTCCACACTTGTCATTTTCACTTCCATTTTCTTCTTCAAAACCAATTTGCTGCCATTGTTTGGCATTTTGACAATCGATCCAAAACCTTCGTCTTCCATGGAAATGGATCGTTTGATTCGTCCATTTTGCCATCTTTCTTGATGTCACCTTTGGTATGGGAGATATAGGAAATATTCTTTGGCCAACAAAGTTCTTCCCATCGTCTTCATGTTCCTTACAAGGAGTTTGATGATGATGGAAGATAATTTTTTAGGACGCCTGCAAGCCACCTTGCTTGCTGAGAGTGCTTCTCAGCCTCCTTGCCCGTCATTGTAGCGATGCATTTAGAAAGGCGATGTGAGGGTGCTTCTTCTTCCTTTCTGCTTGCTGAGAGTGCTTCTCGACCTCTCTGCTTGCCTTTGCTGCAGTGCGATCAGTATGGCAATCAAGGCCAGTACACCCTCTTACTCGGCGACCGACCGGGTGATTAGTTTGCTCTTAATTGTAGTTTGTAGAGCATTTAGCATTTTGTATTTTGCAACTTTGTAAGGAACGTTTGATAATAAAGGAATTTATTTGAACGTATTTCGCTCTGGCCCTTTTTACTCCACGATCGTTCAATGCGATTTGATTACGCTTTTATTTGTTCACTTTCCCATAAGGAATGAACATATTTTTTTAAATATTTGTCATTAATGAACCTCATGTGCTTGGTACCGTCTAAATCTTCCAAATGATAGGCTCCATTAGGCAACACATTATTTATTTTATATTGTCCTTCCCAATTGGGCGACCACTTACCATACTTTGAATCTTTGCTATCCAAAGGGAGTACTGTTTTCCAAACCAATTCGCCCAGGCTGAACGACTTGGCTATAACTTTGTTATTATAAAATTTAGCCATTCTTCATTTTTGAACTTGCAATCTATCTAGGACGTCCAACTTTAATTCGTTCAACTCCAATAAGTTTTGAACTAGTGCTTTGGTATACTCATCACCACTTAACTTATGTTGCAAATACACTCTGATTAATTGCACGTTGATTTCCATAGGCAAAATGACCTCTTGTCCATAAGTAAGTTGGAAAGGAGTAATTTTTGTACTTGACCGAGGCGACATCCTATAAGCCCATAAGGCCTTGTTTAGACATTCGTGTCAATTTCTGGCATTTTCCTTATGATATTTTTTAGAATCTTATTAGAAGATTCTGCTTGTCCGTTGGATTGAGCGTAATATGGTGTGGAGTTCACTAATTTAACCCCAAACTCGCCCAAGAGTTTATTCACTTGATCCCCATTTAAAGATGTTCCGTGATCTACCATCAAAGTTTGTGGAATTCCAAATCTATAAATGATGTGGTCACGGATAAATTCTATGACATTCTTTTGGGTGATCTCCTTTAAAGGTATCGCTTCTACCCACTTAGTGAAATAATCAGTTGCAACTATAACAAAGGTATGTTGCTTGGACGATGGGGGATAAATCTTCCCTATCAGGTCTATCGCCTAACCCTTAAACGGCCAAGGTTTGATAATAGGTGTCATCTCTCGTGCTGGCGCTCTTTGTATTGGACCATGCTTTTGGCATGCTAGACAACTCTTTGCATACTGAACGCATGATTCTCCCATCTTTGGCCAAAAATATCCATTCCTAATAATTAACCATCTCATCATTTGGCCAGCTTGTTGAGCTCCACATATTCCTTCGTGCACTTTAGCCATGATCGTCCTGGCTTCTTGCAAACTTACACATTTTAGCAATATACCATCAGAGCGTTTCTTAAACAACTCTTCATCTATCAGTGCATAGTTTAGCAAACGCAACTTCATTCTTCTACTATCTCCTTTATTAGATTCTTTAAGGAACTCCTTAATCTCTGTCCTCCAATCTATTGCATCTCCATCTTGTATGCAATGAATTTCAATCATTCTCGCCCTTCTTTGGATCACGGGCAATATTGTTCCATACTCACAAGTGGATTTCCAATTTTAAACCTTTGAGTACCCTGAGGCCATCTGGGCCAGTTCGTTTGCTACGTTATTATATATCCTATTAACACATTGAAACTCTATTTGGTCGAATTCTTCCAACAACTCTTGGGCGATTTCATATTAACTTATAATGGAATCACTTTGGCATTTAAAATCACCAATCAATTGGTGAATTACCAATTGAGAATCGCTTCTAACAATCACATTCTTTATTTCCATATCGATCATTAATTCTAGGCCCAAAATTAAGGCTTCGTATTCAGCCTGATTGTTGGTGCACATTCTGTCCAACGTGAATGCGAACTTGTAACAAATCCTTAAAGGATTTATCAATGCTACCCCTACTCTTGCACCTTTAGAGGTTTTCAATCCATCGAAATATAAAACCCAAGGTTTTAATTCGAATGAATTGATCTCTAACTCAATTTCTTCGGGCATATCAAGGCATGGATGAATGGCCAGAAAATTAGCCAAAGCCTGATTTTTGACTATCTTTTAGGGTATGTATTGTACTTCGAATTCTAATAAAGTTAATGTCCAAAGGCCTACCCTTTAGTGCAAAATAGGGCGAGAGAACATATACTTAACCAAATTTACTTTAGAAATTGAATAAACGGTTACGAGCCGTAAATAAGCCCTTAATTTTGTACATGTGAAATACAATGCAAGACATAATTTTTCAATGGCAGAATAATTACATTCACATTTTGTTAACCGTCTACTCAAGTAGTAAATCGCCCTTTCTTCACCAAATTGGTCTTCCTGCGTGACCTTTCCAGCTATTGATTTTTCTTCAGCCGATACATACACTTTCATTGCCCGTCCTGGGATTGGTGGTACCAACATTGGTGGACTTGATAAATATGTATTTAGGCTTTCAAAAGCCTTCTGATGCTCTTCTTTCCAGATGAATTCGTCCTGATTTTTCAACTTTAAAAGCGGCGAAAAAGCTTTAGTTCGCCTTGCACAGTTAGAAATAAAGCGTTTTAAAAAGTTTACTTGGCCTAGAAACCTTTGCAATTCTTTTTTGTTGCTAGGTGGTTTGGTCTCTAAAATGACCTTCGCTTTATTTTTATCAAGTTCAATCCCCCTTTTGTGTACTAAGAAACCAAGAAAATTCCCTACATTAACACCAAATGCACATTTCAAGGGATTCAACTTTAGTTTATATTGCTTCATTCGCTCAAATAAACATCTTAATCGTTCAAAATTGTCCTCTTCTTTAAAGGATTTGACCACTATATCATTTACATACACTTCAACAAACTTGCCTATCATATCATGAGAGATCAAATTCATTGCCCTTTGATAAACTGCTCCTGCATTTTTCAGGCCGAAAGGCATAACTACCCATCCAAAATATCCTAGAGACCCAGGGCATCTAAAGGCAGTTTTGTGTATATCTTCCTCAGCTATGTAAATTTGATTGTATCATGAATACCCATCCATGAAGGAATACATTACATGTCCGGCAATCGAGTCTACTAAAGAATCTACCGTGGGCATTGGATATTCATCTTTAGGTGTGGCTATGTTTAGATTCCTAAAGTCTATGCACACCCTTAGTTTACCATTCTTTTTTAATACCGGCACGATATTGGACAACCATTCAACATATCTGGCTGTTCTAATAAAGCCTGCTTTTAACAATCGCTCTATCTCTTCCGTAATTTCAGGGAGTACATTAGGAGTAAAACGCCTAGGAGGTTGCCTATGAGGTTTAAAATTAGGCTTGGTTGGTAATCTATGTTCCACCAAATCTCTATCTAAACCAAGCATATGTTCATATTCCCAAGCAAAACAATCTTTGTACTCCTTTAATAAAGCGATTAATTTATCACTAACCTCTTGATTGAGCATTTGGTTGATGAACGTTGGGCGATCTTCTCCTTCGTTGCCAATATTTACTTTAATCAGGGGGTCTTGTGCTTGAGCGTATCCAAGCTTGGCGATCCTTATCACTTCGTCGTCCAGTTCCTTTGTAGGCACTTCTTCTTCTAAACAATCCACCTTGTTGACTTTTAAACCAATACTTTATTCCAGCTCGAACACTGTCAATTTGTCTCTCAATGCCTTCAAGGCTGCTGCTTCTTTCGTCTTGTCCTTGCATTCTTTATTGAAAGCCATTAATTTGGCTTTGAAGGCCTGAATATCGGTCATTTGTCTTCGTTGCTTACAATTCATTTAAAACTCCTTGATTATTCTTTTGCCAATTGCTGGCTCCTCCAGGGCCACTATGTTTGGCCTCATCTGACTGAACATTTTGGAAAGTACATCCACCGAAAATGGCTCTTCACTCTGCACGACAATCTAAGTTTCTTCTCCATCTTGGACTACTCTAACAAGTCCATAATTTCCTTCGTACATGAACCTTTCTACTGAGTTTGCTTCTGCGACAAAAGGCCTATGATCGGCCTACACCACCTCTACTTTGCCCTTGTCATTCCAAAAAACTAGGCACTGATGGAGCGATGAAGGTATACAGTGACTTTCGCCTATCCAATCTCTTCCTAATAACACATTGTAACTAGTGGGACCATTTATTACAAAGAAGACTGTGGTCCTAGTAGTTGTTCCTATAGTTATGTCCAATGGCATAACCACTTTGGCTGAAGTTGCTCTTCCATTGAAACTCGTCAGGATGACTTCCGTTGGGATCATATCTCCTTCTGTCTTTGCGAATTTTCTCATCATCCTAGATGGAATGGTGTTTATTGCTGCTCCATTATCGACAAGCACTTTTGCCACAGGTATCCCGTTAACTAGAGCTTTAACGTACAATGGCCTCAAGTGTTTGGTCAATTTCATGGCTGGTCGCTTGAAAATAACTTTTTCGGTAGCACCTATTTCCACTTCCTGCTTGTTCCTTGTCGAGTTATCCTTTTGTGATAAGTCAATGTGTAGCCTATCGTACTGAGCATCTGTCTCCTGAATTTCCTTCTTACTGTTTTCTAATGCTTCTTCTTCAGTTACCCAACATGTGGGAGGAGACATTATTCTTGGAGGTGATCCATACTTTTCAGAGCGAGGCACTCTCTTCTTCCTTTTGGGCATTCCCTACAGCACGTAAAAATCGAAAGAACGCCCAGATGGTTCTCCCAATAAGTCTACTTCACGAACTCCCTCTCGATGTAGTTGTTTCAACAGAGTATTGTACGATACTCCTCTTCTTCTTCTTTCTGCCTCTAGATCGATTTCTTCTTCGATGTCTATCATACCATCATCTTCTTCACCATTGTAGGCCTCTCTAGAAGTTTGGCCTTCTTCATATTCCAGCATGCATGCTTCTTCTTCGTTATCCTCCCTTTCTTCTTCTCCCTTTTCTTTATTCTTGAACTCGTTGGCTAGTAAATTGTTATTAGCCACGACAGGAGGCAACATACCAAACTGAATAGTAAGGGGCCGATTTGGATCTTCTCCATCCCTTCTATCTCGCTCAAACTTCGACCTCCCAGAAGAAGTCTCTGGCAATTCTTCCATAGGTTCGCCTGTTTCAGTCTTTTCACTGTCTTTGAGAACATTTTGATTGGTAGCCTCGAGTAGTCTAGGCGTCTTAGGACATAGAATTCCCTGTTGTTGCCTCATCATTCGTCCATAGTTCCGTTGAAAACGCCTTTGTTGGGTTCTAGTCATCTCGTTGAAAGGTATCGCCCTTCCAACCTTATACTAGAACGAATGCCATACATTTGGTTGGCGAGGTTGCGGGCTGAATGTTCTTCCATTATTTACTGGCTTGAACTGCCTCTAAAAAGGCGGTCCCTTATAGAACGATGTACCCTGCCCTCTACCAGGCTGAGCGTTTGGGAAAAAACTAGGGCGATGGTGATGCTGCCATATCCCTGATTTCTCTGCATTTGCACTCACTTCTTTTTTGCACCTTGCACATAGGACGTTTTCGTCCTTTTTGGGCTCCTTCCCTTCGATACGTTGAAAAACACGGGATGTAGTCCAACTTCTTCTTCTCCATCATCTATAACCAACTTGAATTTTAGCAAGTTGTTTCTGAAACCAGATGTTACCATGTTCACTCGTGAAAAAGGATTTTCATCCACTGCCATCTTCCTCTTATTCTCGAACGTAATTCGTCCTTTTTCAATGGTATCCTGTAATACATGGTGAAAAACCAAACAATTGTTAGTCAAATGTGACCGTGCATTATGTCACTTACAACATTTTTTACCCTTAATTTGTTCAGGGCTTGGCAATTTATGCTTATCGCTTAGCTTTATCTGCTTATCCTTATATAATTTATCAAATATAAGGTCAACTTTGGTTACATCAAACGAGAACGTTCTAACCTTTATGTTTTCATCTTTTATAGGCTCATCCTTGCCTGACGGTCTGGGCTTAGCCATTATAGGACAAGTATATGTGTCTCCTTTAACTAATTCGGACACATTTCGATTTGATCGTAATACTCGTCGTTAATGGTATGAACATCAAAATTTGGGTCTCTATAATAAGTCCCATTGCTGGAATTTTTCATTTGTTCTTCCTCTCTTATTAGTCGTTCATACCTAATCACGTTCGCCCTCAATTGGAAAAGATCAGGAAATTCCTTGTCTTAGAACTTCTTCTTCAAATCAAAGCTTAGACAACCTTGAGCGATTTTGACAAACTCCTTTTCGGGCATAGGTACAAAATATTTACTTCTTACTGTTTTGAATCTTTGAAGGAAACCTTCTGCCCATTCGTTTGGCATTTGGCGTAGATTCGCCAAGTCGGCCAAAGTAACTTCAGACTCAGTCTTATAAAACTGAGCATGGAACAATTGCTCCAATTGTTGCCATGTTTGAACAAAGTTTGCTGGCAAATTGATGAACCAAGAGAAGGCTACTCCTGTTAATGAATTAGGGAATAGCCTCATTTTATGGTAATCAGTTACGTCACCACTTTGCAGTGTGAATCGCCCTATGTGTTCTAGAGTAGACACCTCTCCTAAGCCGGTAAACAGTGAGAATTTTGGCACTTTATACCCTCTAGGCCATGGATATGCTTGGTCTACCCAATCAGGATATGGTTTTGTGTAAGTCGGCCTAATGACAGGACGTACTCCAAAAGCCATCTGGTCCTGTACGATTTCCATAATCTGATTCCTCAACATGACGTTGGGGTCATATGGAATTCCTACAGGTTAGTTGACCAGTTGATTTGCTTGAGGCCTAATGTTTGGTCCTTGATTGGCAACAAAGTTACCATAATTTGGGCCATTGTTACCATAATTTGGGCCATTGTTACCATTAGCTTGAGCATTTATTCCATCATTAACACGTGGGGTATTCTGCCCATTATTTAGGACATTATCTCTTACATTTGGATTATCCCCCAAGTTAGACGTACCAATGCCACTATTCTGATTTGATATTGCACCACTCCTTGGTTTAAAGTAGAAGTATCAAAAGGTGGTTCTACCCCTTGATTTAAACTTAGGACTGGGGGATTATGTCCCACAATTGTCCTAGTTTGAAAGTGGTTTATAAGAGGCACAACTGGCTTACAAATTTGCCCTACCAACTTATTCATTATTTCGTTTAAAGTATTCAGTTGTTTGGCCATGTTATCATAATGTGCATTCTCATTCTGGGTAAATCTTTCCATATTATGAATACTTCGTAGATTTACATCTTCAACGACATCTTGTGTGAGTTCTTCGAGTAATGTACGCATGGTTCGAGGACTCAACTCTGTCATTGGTTCGTAGCGACTGTGATTGCTCTAATCCTGACCATCTGTTCATGGAGAACTATGCTGCTCCTCATATCGCTCGATCACAAACTGGACTCCTCCTTGACTTGCTGTTTCCTTATCGAATTTCTGAGGCATATTATTTCACCTTTTGTATCTTCAACACCAAACACCAATGTCTCACTGGGCATGCCAAATTATTTCGCGCGGGTAGTCGCTAACAATTAAAAAGGGATCAGACGATTGTGTAAGGGACAAACCTCTTGAGATAAAGTCTCAAAAAGGGGTATTTTATTGGCAGTGACTTTACAATTGGAACTTAAATAGAAATACCTCCAAGGGGCGCAAGCATACGAGTACTGAAAAGAAATGTTTAAGTCTAAACTAAGAAATTGAAATTACATATTCTCTGTTTGAGAGTGTTTGATTCGGGGTCCTTTGCTCTATGTCTTTTCTTCTTTTTATATTCCTTTGATGCTTTCTTTGTGATCAACCGCTCAAAAATCATTTAATTACTTTATAATTGCCCACTTTCTTCATGGTGGCCAACTTATCATAGAACTGCCGTCTCTAACTGCTGCCATTACTCTTTGTCGTTCAACCGTCCTCAACTGAACATCCTTGAATCGTGGAACGTGATAAGATTACCCAATAACTGCTTCGATAATTGCACTTTTGGATAACCGTAACATCTCATATTTGCTAAAATCCTGGGTGATTCGAAGGTTTGGGCGAGAACAGGGTCATAACTTTGGGCGACTGCATGGCACTTCATTCGCTCAGATCCTGGGCGTCTTGTAAGTTTGGGTGATGGTGTTTCCGCGTTTGTGGGCTTCTACTGCATTCATTAATAACCCTATTTGGGCCTTTACCCTGAATTGCCCAGTTGGGCTTCATTCTTTGGGCTATTTGAATTGGGCTACACTTTTAGCATGTCAACATTTTTCAATGAACACTTTTTATTAAACCTTCATTATTTTAACCAAAAGAACTTTTTGTCTCCTAAATCCCAAGCATGAACTACGATCGCTCAGCATAGGCTTCCATCTAATCCTTGGTGAGTTATCTCAAGACAAAGCTGACAGAGGGTTGGGATTGGATATACTGAACACCTTAACCTATCTTCATTATACCTTTACTAGTGGTAAATATGTTTAAAATAAAGAAATTATTATAAAACTAAGAAAAATTGAGAGAATTGAGATAGAGTAAAAATTCTTAAGTATTTTATTGAGAATAGAAGTTCTATAATATATAGTATCATTAGGATTGCAAGAATATAATTGTCATTTACAAATAATATTTAATTTACAATACTCCTCATTGATTTCTAATCGCATGATATTTGTTTCGTTAAAATCTTGTCTGGTAAAAATTTGGGACAAAAATATCAAATGAATGAACAAAAAAAGAATACAAAAACATATGGAGTAATCAAATGTTGCCCCATTAAAACCTTATCAAGAAAACCAAATAACCAAAAATTTGAGGGATGCAAAAAGAGTATAGTTACTCCCTTTGATTTTAATTAATAAAAATATTGTATCGCACCATCCATATCTTGAATGTTTAATATCTCCATTGCCACAAATCAAATAAAGTATATTCCTTGTTATTTTGTTATAGCCGTCAAGTAATATCATCTTCGTGCAAGATATTTGTCACTAATTGGTGATTGTAAGTACAATGGCGAAAAATAAGTTTTGTTATTGCTCTATAGGGTCAATCGATCCAGAGACTTTGGGTGCCCTATGTGACATTTTGAAATGTGTAACGTAATAATAAAATTTTAAAATAAATGTATATATAACAAAAATAAATAAATAAATTAGTGCCCCTACAATGCTGAGGCTCTTTGCAGTCACATCACCTGTGCACTATTAGGGCCACCTCAATCACTCTATTTAAGAGTCCCACATACAATTTTTAACATATGATAGCATTGTGTCAAGGGTAAATATTTTGTATATTATGAAGTTTCTGTACATAGAGAAAATTACTCGTTAATATACACTTTTATTGGCCGTCCTTGGATTGGTGACACCAACACTGGTGGACTTGATAAATATATCTTTAGGCTTTCAAAAGCCTTTTGATACTCTTCTTTCCAGACGAATTCGTCCTGATTTTTCAGCTTTAAAAGTGGTGAAAAAGTTTCAGTTCGCCCTGCACAGTTAGAAATAAAGCGTCTTAAAAAATTTACTTGACCTAGAAACCTTTGCAATTCTTTTTTATTGTTAGGTGGTTTGGCTTCTAAAATGGCCTTCACTTTATTTTTATCAAGTTCAATCCCCCTTTTGTGTACTAAGAAACCAAGGAAGTTTCTTGCATTAACGCCAAATGCACATTTCAAGGGATTCAATTTTAGTTTATATTACTTCATTCGCTCAAATGAAGATCTCAATTGTTCAAAATGGTCCTCTTCTTTAATGGATTTGACCACTATATTATCTACATACACCTCAACAAACTTGCCTATCATATCTTGAAAAATCAAGTTCATTGCCCTTTGATAAATCGCTCCTGCATTTTTCAGGCCGAAAGGCAAAACTACCTATTCAAAACATCCTAGAAATCCAGGGCACCTAAGGCAGTTTTGTGTATATCTTTCCCAACTATATAAATTTGATTGTATCCAGAATACCCATCCATGAAGGAATATATTACGTGTCCGGCAGTCGAGTCTACTAAAGAATCTACTGTAGGCATTGGATATTCATCTTTGGGTGTGGCTATGTTTAGGTTCCTAAAGTTTATGCACACCCTTAATTTACCATTCTTTTTTAGCACTGGCACGATATTGGACAACCACTCTACATATCTAGCTGTTCTAATAAAGCTTGCTTTTAATAATCACTCTATTTCTTTCTTAATCTCAGGAAGTACATTAGGAGCAAAACGCCTAGGAGGTTGCTTATGAGGTTTAAAATTTGGCTTGGTTGGCAATCTATGTTCCACCAAATCTCTATCTAAACCAGGCATATGTTCATATTCCCAAGCAAAACAATCCTTATATTCCTTTAATAAAGCGATTAATTTATCACTAACCTCCTGATCGAGTATCTGGCTGACGAATATTGGGCGATCTTCCCCTTCATTGCCAATATTCACTTTAATCAGAGGGTCTTGTGCTTGAGCGTATCCAGGCTTGGTGATCCTCATTACTTCATCGTCCATTTCCCTTATAAGCATTTCTTCTTCTAAACAATCCACCTTGTTGACTTCTCGGCCAATACTTTGTTCCAACTCGATCACTGTCAATTTGTCTCCTAATGCTTTTAAGGCTGCTTTTTCTTTCGTCTTGTCTTTACATTCTGTATTGAAAGCCATTAATTTGGCTTTGAAGGCCTGAACATCGGCCATTTGCCTTTGTTGCTTACAACTCATTTAAAACTCATTGATTACTTTTTTGCCAATTACTGGCTCTTCCAGGGCCACTATGTTTGGCCTCATTTGACTGAACATTTTAGTGAGTGCATCTACCGAAAATGGCTCTTCGCTCTGTGCAACAATTTGAGTTTCTTCTTCATCTTGGACCACTCTGACAGGTCCGTAATTTCCTTCGTATATGAACATTTCCACTGAGTTTGCTTCTGCGACAAAAGGTCTATGATCTGCCTGCACCACTTCTGCTTCACCTTTGTCATTCCAGAAAACCAGGCGTTGATGGAGCGATGAAGGTATGCAGCGACTTCCGTGTATCCAATCCCTTCCTAATAACACATTGTAACTAGTAGGACCATCTATTACAAAGAAGACTGTGGTCCTAGTAGTTGTCCTTACAGTTATGTCCAATGGCATAACCCCTTTAGCTGAAGTTGCTCCTTCATTGAAACTTGTAAGGATGACTTCTGTTGGAATCACATCACTTTCTGTCTTTGCAAATTTTCTCATCATCCTAGATGGAATGGTGTTTATAGCTGCTCCATTATCGATAAGTACTTTCGCCACAGGTATACCGTTAACTAAAGCCTTAACGTACAATGGTCTTAAGTGTTTAGTTAACTTCATGGTTAGTCTCTTAAAAATAACCTTTTCGGCAGCATCTATTTCCACTTCCTGCTTGTTCTCTATTGAATTATCCTTTTGTGATAAGTCAACGTGTAGTATGTCGCACTGAGCTTCCGCTTCCTGAATTTCCTTTTTATTATTTTCTAATACTTCTTCTTCGGTTACCCAACCTGTGGGATGAGGCATTATTCTTGGAGGTGATCTATACTTTTCAGAGCGAGGTACTCTCTTTTTCCTCTTGGGCGTCCCGTACAACACGTAATAATCGAAAGAACGCCCAGATGGTTCTCCCAACAAGTCCACTACACGAACTCCCTCTCGATGTAGTTGCTTCAACAGAGTATTGTGCGATACTCCTCTCTTCCTTCTTTCTGCTTCTAGATCAATTTCCTCTTCAATGTCCGTCATACCATCATTCTCTTCACCATTGTAGGCCCCTCTAGAAGTTTGGCCTTCTTCACATTTCAGCACACATGCTTCTTCCTCGTTATCTTCCCTCTCTTCTTCTTCTTTCTATTTGTTCTTGAACTCATTGGCTAGTAAATAGTTATTAGCCATGACAGGAGGTAACGTACCGAACTGAATAGTAAGGGACTGATCTGGATCTTATTCATCCCTTCTGCCTCACTCAAACTTCGATCTCCCAGAAGATCTCTCTGGTAATTCTTCCATCGATTCACCTGTACCAGTCTCCTCACTGTCTTCGAGAACATTTTAATTGGCCACCTCGAGTAGTTTAGGTGCCTTAGGACGTGGCACTCCCTATTGTTGCCTCATCATTCGTCCATAATTTCGTTGAAAATACCTTTGTTGGGTTCTGGTCATCTCGTTGAAGGGTATCACCCTTCATGCATTATACTGGAACGAATGTCATACATTTGGTTGGGGGAGGTTTCAGCCTGAATGTTCTTCTATTATTTATTAACATGAACTACCTCTCAAAAGGCGACCGTCCCCTATAGAATGATGTACCTCGCCCTCTACCAGGCTGAGCATTTGGGGAAAAATTAGGGCGATGGTGATGCTGCCATATCCCTGGTTTCTCTGTATTTGTACTCATTTCTCTTTTACATTTTGCACACAGGACGTCTTCATCCTTTTTGGGCTCCTTCCCTGTGATACATTCAAAGACACTGGGGTGTGGCCCAGGGTCCTCTTCTCCGTCATCTATAACCAACTTGAATTTTGGCAACTTGTTTTTGAAACCAGTCATCACCATGTTCACCCCAAGTGGCTGTGGAAAAGGGTTTTCATCCACTGCCATCTTCTTCTTATCCTCGAACGTAATTCGTCCTGATTCAATGGCGTCCTGTAACACATGGCGAAAAACCAAACAATTGTTAGTCAAATGCGACCATGCATTATGCCACTTACAATATTTTTTACCCTTGATTTGTTCAGGGCTTGGCAACTTATGTTTATCGCTCAACTTTATCTGCTTATCCTTATATAGTTTATCAAATATAAGGTCAGCTTTGGTTACATCGAACGAGAACGTTCTAGCCTTTTTGTTTTCATCTTTTATAGGCTCATCCTTGCCTGACGATCTAGGCTTAGCCATTATAGGACAAGTATATGCGTCTCCTTTGATTAATTCGGCCAAACACATTTCGGTTTGATCATAATACTCGTCATTAATGGTATGAACATCAAAATTTGGATCTCTATAATAAGTCCCCTTGCTAGAATTTTTCATTTGCTCTTCTTCTCTTATTAATCGTTCATACCTAATCACGTTTGCGCTCAATTGGAAAAGATCAAGAAATTCCCTGTCTTGAAATTTCTTTTTCAAATCAAAGCTTAGACAACTTTGAGCAATTTTAATAAACTCCTTTTCGGGCAAAGGTACAAAACATTTACTTCTTGCTGTTTTGAACCTTTGAAGGAAAACTTCTGCCCATTCATTTGGCATTTGACGTAGATTCGCCAAATCGACCAAAGTAACTTCAGACTCGGTCTTATAAAACTGAGCATGGAACAATTGTTCCAATTGTTGCCATGTTTGAACAGAGTTCGTTGGCAAATTGATGAACCAAGAGAAAGTTATTCCTGTTAATGAACTAGGGAACAACCTCATTTTATGGTAGTCGGTTACTTCACCACTTTGCGGTGTGAATCGCCCTATGTGTTCTAGAGTAGACACCTCTCCTAAACCGGTAAATAATGAGAATTCTAACACTTTATACCCTCTAGGCCATAGATATGCTTGGTCTACCCAATCAAGGTATGGCTTTGTGTAAGTCGGCCTAATGACAGGACGTACCCCAAAAGCCATTTGATTCTGTACTAGTTCCATAATTTGATTTCTCAACATGACGTTGAGGTCATATGGAATTCCTACAAATTGGTTGGTCGGTTGATTTGTCTGAGGCCTGATGTTTGGTCCTTGGTTGGCAACAAAGTTGCCATGATTTGGGCTATTGTTACCATTAGCCGAATATTTATTCCATCATTGACACGTGGGGTATTCTGTCCATTATTTGACATTGTCTCTTATACTTAGGTTACCCCCAAGTTAGATGTACCATTACCACTATTCTGATTTGGCATTACACCATCTCCCTGGTTTGAAGTAAGTGGACGAAAAGGTGGTTCTATTCCCTGATTTGGACTTAGGATTGGGGAATTATGTTCCACGATCGTCCTAGTTTGAAAGTGATTTATAATAGGCACAATTGACTGACAAATTTGGCCTACTAACTTATTCATTATTTCATTTAATGTATTCAGTTGTTTGGCCATGTTGTCATAATGTGCATTCCCATTCTGGCTAAATATTTCCATATTATGAACATTTCGTAGATTTACCTGTTCAACGACATCCTGTGTGAGTTCTCCAAACAATACACGCATGGTTCGAGGACTCAACTCTGTCATTAGTTCGTAACGACTGTGACTGCTCTGACTCTGTCCCTCTGTTCGTGGAGAGTTTTGCTGCTTCTCATATCACTCGATCACAGACTGGACTCCTCCCTGACTTGCTGCTTCCTTATCAGATTTGTGAGGTATATTGTTTCACCTTTTGTATCTTCAACACCAAACACCAAGGTCCCACTAGGCATGCCAAATTTATTTCGTAGTCGTTAACAATTTAAAAAGGATCAGACGATTGTGTAAGGAACAGACCTCTTGAGATAAAGTCCCAAAAAGGGGAGTTTTATTGGCGATGATTTACAATTGAAAATAAACAGAATGTATCCAAAGGGCGCAAGTACACGAGTACTAAAAGAAGTGTTTAAGTTTAAACTAAGAAATCGAAATTACATATTCTCTTTTTGAGAGTGTTTGATTCGTCCCTTTTTCTCTATGTCTTCTCTTCCTTTTATATTCCCTTGATGATTTTTTCGTGACAAACCGCTTGAAAACTGCTTGATTGCTGTATAACTACCCACTTTCTTTATGGTGGCTAACTTTTCGTGGAACTGCCGTCTCTAACTGTTGCCATTACTCTTTGTCATTCAACCGCCTTCAATTGGGCTCCTTGAATCTTGGAATGTGATAAGATCACTTAATAACTGCTTCAATAACTGTTATTCTGGATAACCATAATATTTTATGGTTGCTAAGATCTTGGGCAATTCGAAGGTTTGGGCGAGAACGGGGTCATTGCTCTGGGCGACCGCAAGGTACTCCATTCGCTCAGATTATGGGAGTCTTGCAAGCTTGGACGATAATGTTACCGTGTTCATGGGCTTCCACCGCATTCATTAATAATCTTGTTTGGACCTTTATCCTGGATTCCCCAATTGGGCTTCACTCTTTGGACTATTTAATTTGGGCTGCACTTTTAATGTGTCAACAATTACAAATAATAAAATAATTAATAAAGTATTGTTTTCACGATTACTGTCAACCTGTATTACTTTAATAAATTAGCTCTAATTCTAGAAATCACATGCAATTAACTTTTGATCCTGATTTTAATTATATCTAACTATCTACAAAGAAAGCAATTAAAAAAAAAAACAACTAAATACTGTATTATTTTTTTTTCAAATCGCTAAAGGCAGTAGGATCTGAATTCCATTATTGTTAACATACTTTAATCTTTCATTATCCTTCATTAATCAATTAATGTGTTATGTTGAAAATCAATATTCCATATATGTTAACTTTCTCTTTCGAAATAAATTAATATGATTTTTACCTACTATCAGACTATGTCTCTATGTTGGATTCAAATAGATAAAAATGCAAGAAAAACTAGAATCTGATAAAAGATTGCACTAACCATAAATTTAAGTCTTTATATCTTCTATAGGACCTATATTATTTATTACCATGTACTAATTTATACCAAAATTTCTTGAAAGCAATATAAAGTTTAAAAATATGGTGGCCAAATGATGAAGTGTATAAGGGATTAGAGTTTATAATGAAATGGAACCGTCACAATGCAAAATAATGGTTTTTGATTTCATGATAACTTTAAGTTTGTTCATTTTTAGCGAATTGCAAGTCTAATTTGATTGAAATCGAGCCAATGAATAAAATCGATTAGAGCCTTAGGCCCTCATTTAGGCGTTTTTGCTATTTATAGTAATTTTTGTTTTTGCAATATCTTTTTCCATAAAATTCGAATTTGTATTCCGTTTGTTGGAGGATGATCCTGAAGATAATGATTTTTCATCTTAGTAGTTATCTCATATTTTTCTATTTTTGGAAAAATATCTTTTTTATTCTATTTTTCGAATTTTGCTAGGTTTTTTTCTATTTATGGCATTGTAAGCCCTTTAAGACAGCAGTTTTTGAATTCAATAAAAAATTTCTTGAGAGTTTTCTCATTTTGTGATTGTTCATTTTTCCGATAATCTTCTGCTACGTCAGTTGGTATCAGAACCGAAATCGTTCCTTTACCATACCGCCAAGGAGACATCCTGAAGCCCGTGATGCCCCGGCAGAAGAGGTACATAGACGTGATGAAATCGCACAGCTACTTCAACAAGTGGAATTGCTAACACAGCAGATCGTTGAGTTAATGCCGTAGCAGCCTGCGCTTGTAGCGCAGCAGCTTGAGGATTCCGATGATGAGAATCCGTTTGCACCGCTTGAACAACCATTGGATCTGCCAGTTCGCTGGAAAAGGGGTGGTCAGGAAGACAACCAATGTTGGGAATCAGGATTTAAGGTTGATATTCTAGAATTTCATAGTGGGTTGAGTCCAGATGAATTCTTGGATTGGGTGACTGCACTAGAGGAGATCTTGGAGTTTAAAGAGGTTCCTGCTAATAAATGTGTGCCTCTCATTACGACGAGGCTTCGTGGGTGAGCAGCGGCGTGGTGGTAGTAGACTAAGCTAACGAGATCCAGGCTAGGGAAACCCAAGCTTGCATCGTGGGACAAATTGAAGAAGCATATGAAGAAACAATTTCTACCTTACAATTATGTGCGAACCATGTACCAAAAACTGCAGAATTTGCGTCAAGGTGGGAAAACGGTTAGTGATTATAACACGGATTTTTATAGGTTGATTATAAGAAATGAGATGATGGAGACGAAGGAGCAGTTGGTGTCACGGTACGTGGGTGGTCTTCGTCCCCAAATACAGGATACTCTCAATATGTTTGATCCTGTGATAGTTTCTGAAGCACATTAGAGGGCAATACAGATAGAGGAGCAACAGTCCAGGATAACTACTAGTCCTTTCATTGCAGGGAGTTCTTCCAGTAACCCGCAACAACAAGTGACACGTTCAGGTAATCCTGCTCAATCTGGTCCTTCTAGAACAAATCCTATCCAACAACCAACACGTCCTGGGGTTGGTACTCGTTGTTTTGGATGCAAAGCTACAAGCCATAAGCAGTCTGAGTGCCCCAAAAATTCACGTAGCGGACTCTTTGTTGATGAGGGGAATGACGATTATGAAGGTCCGCCTGTATTTGACGGTGAAGGCGTAGAAAACGCAATAAGAGAGGAAGAGTTTGCTGTTGGTGATGTGGGTCAGGCACTGGTGGTGAGGAAGAGTTTCCTGACTCCCTTGGAGAATAACACTGATTGGTTGCGTAATAATATCTTTCAGTCGACATGTATTGTTGGAGGGAAGGTATGTAAATTTATTATTGATTCTGGTAGCTGCGAAAATGTGGTGGCTGAAGAGGTCATTAAGAAGCTGGGTTTGCAGACTGAGAAACATCCCAAACCGTATAAATTAGTTGGCTGAAAAGAGGCAATGACGTAGAAGTGTCTCAACGTGCTTGAATCAGCTTCTCCATTGCACCTACCTACAAGGATCAGGTTTTATGTGATATAGTAGAGATGGATGCGTGTTATTTACTGTTAGGGAAGCCGTGGTAGTTTGACAGGCACTCACTGCATGATGGATATACTAACACGTACATCTTTCTATTTGGGGGGAAAAAATTGTGTTACTACCGAATAAGGGTTCAGTACAAACAGTTAGGAACAACGCCAATTTACTTACTAGAAAGAAGTTCGAGACAAAGATGGAGGAGTCTGGGCTAGTGTATGTGCTAGTTAGAAAGTCGATTGACAGTGAGCATGAAGTCCCTCTCGTAGTTCAGCCATTGCTAAAGGAGTTTCATGAAGTTTCCGAGAAGAGCTTCCAGATGGATCACCACCACTGCGGGATATTCAGCATCAGATTGACTTGGTGCCTGGTGCTGCCCTACCTAACCAAGCGCATTACAGAATAAGCCCCACTGAGCATGAGGAGTTGCGCAGATAAGTTGAGAAGCTTTTGGCAAAATGACACATCAGGGAGAGTCTTAGTCTTTGTGTTGTTCCTGCTCTTCTCACGTAGAAGAAGGATGGCACGTGGCGCATGTGCGTGGATAGTAGGGCGATCAATAAGATTACGGTGCGTTACCGCTTTCCTATTCCCCGCCTGGATGATTTGTTGGACCAGCTTACCGGTGCTTGTTTGTTTAGCAAGCTTGATTTGAAGAATGGGTACCATCAGATTCGGATCAGACGTGGGGATGAGTGGAAGATCGCATTTAAGATGAGGGAAGGATTGTACGAGTGGTTAGTCATACCCTTCAGCCTCTCAAATGCGCCCAGTACGTTTATGCGGGTTATGAATCAGGCTCTTCGCCCATTCATCGGTAAATTTGTTGTGGTCTACTTTGATGATATTTTAATTTATAGTGCTAACGATGATGATCATGTCCAGCACCTTCAAGAAGTTCTTTCAATTCTTCGCAGGCATAAATTCTATGCTGCAGTGAAAAAGTGTTCATTTCTTACTAATAGTGTGGTGTTCCTAGGTTATGTGGTGTCGAAGGCGGGGTTAATAGTTGATACATCTAAAGTAGAGGCGATAAGTCAGTGGCCACAGCCCAAGACTGTCACCGAGGTGCAGAGTTTTCATGGCCTTGCTTCCTTCTGTCACAGGTTCATACCGCATTTCAGTAGCATCATGGCACCAATTATAGATTGCATGAAGGATGGTAGGTTTCAGTGGACTCACGAGGCAGAGTCGTAGTTCCAATTGATTAAGCAGAAGTTAACTACTGCTCCAGTTTTGGTGTTGCTTGATTTTATCCAATCATTTAAGCTACATTGTGATGCTTCGAAAGTGGGTATTGATGGTGTGCTAAGTGAGAACAACCGCCCTGATGCATATTTCAGTGAGAAGCTTTCTGGCCCAAAGTCTCGGTATAGTACTTATGATGTGGAGTTTTATGCAATAGTCCAGGCCGTTCGACATTGGCGCATAAGGAGTTCATTTTGTATACGGATCATGACGCCCTTAAACACCGTGGTACTCGAGATAAAGTATCTGCTCGACATGCCTCTTGGATTGCTTACTTACAGCAGTTTACTTGTGTGATCAAGCACAAGGCAAGTGCCCTTAACAAAATTGCAGACGCATTGAGTAGGCGCCAAACTTTCCTTACAGAAATTCAAGTGGAGGTTTCAGGTTTTGACAGTTTGTGTGACTTATATGCTACTGACCCATACTTTTCCCATGTTATTCAAAAGTTGTAGGAGGGTGTGCAGTCGGAGTTTGCATAGGTTGATGGTTTTCTTTTTCATGGCAATCAGTTGTGTATTCCAGAGGGCAGTTTGAGGTTGAAGATCATTCAAGAGTTGCATAATGAGGGCCATGTGGGTCCTGACCGAACATTGCAGCTTCTTACTTTTGGCCATCATTGCACAAAGATGTCAGCAAGTTTGTAGAGCATTATCGGGTTTGTCACTTGGCCAAGGGCAAGGCGACAAATGTGGGCCTATATATGCCCCTACCTATTCCAACCCAGCCTTGGACAGACGTGAGCATGGATTTCATTGTGGGACTCCCCAGGACTCAACGTGGGTTTGATTCGATCTTCGTAGTGGTTGATCAATTTTCAAAGATGGTACATTTCATCCTTTGCAAGAAGACTACAGATGCTGCCAATGTCGCCTTACTGTATTTTCGTGAGGTTTATCACCTGCATGGATTGCCTACATCTATTGTGTCTGATTGGGATACTCGTTCCCTCAGCCACCTCTGACGTAGCTTATGGCGCTCGGTGAATACACGGTTGGACTTCAGCAGTACATATCACCCTCAGACAGATGGTCAAACAGAGGTTGTTAACCGTTCCTTGGGTGATTCACTACGTTGCTTGGTTGGTGATCACATCAAGTCTTGGGATCAGAAGTTGTGTCAAGCAGAATTTGCTCATAATCATGCTGTTAACCGAAGTACAAGTTTTAGTCCGTTCCAGGTGGTGTATGGCCTTGTTCCTCATGGTCCTCTTGATCTGGTTGCAGTTTCTACTTCCATTAAATTGCATGGTAAGGTCGAAGACTTTATTCAGCAATTGCAGCAGGTTCACCCACTGGCTCATAATCAGTTGCAGGCTGCTATCACCGAGTATAAGCGTGCTGCGGATCTTAAACACCGACATGTTGAATTTGAGGTAGATGACTTTGTTTCGGCGGTGTTAACAAAAGATCGTGTTCCTGCTCATGAATACAACAAGCTTACTGCGAAGAAGATTGGACCATTGGATGTCATTGAGAAGATCAATCCAAATGCTTACCGTTTGAAGCTACCCAGCCATATTCGTACATCCGACGCATTCAATATCAAGCATTTGGTGCCATTTCGTGGTGATAATTCTGATGATGATGAAGCTCCTTTCCCGTCAAATTCGAGGGCGAATTTTTCCCACCTTGGGGAGAATGATGAAGTGCATAAAGGATTAGAGTTTATGATGAAATGGGACCGTCACAAGGCAAAATA
Source organism: Olea europaea var. sylvestris (assembly GCF_002742605.1). Classification (NCBI taxonomy): domain Eukaryota; kingdom Viridiplantae; phylum Streptophyta; class Magnoliopsida; order Lamiales; family Oleaceae; genus Olea; species Olea europaea. The sequence continues at coordinate 196,457 of NW_019232593.1, forward strand.
ATGATTTTTTATTTCAAGATAACTTCGGGTTTGTTCATTTTTTACGAATTGCTAATCTAATTCGATTGGAATCGAGTCAATGAAGGCCCGGACGCAAGGTCAATTTTGGGCAAAATCCCTCGTTTAGGCGTTTTTGCTATTTATGGTAATTTTTATTTTTGTAATATCTCTTTCCATAAAATACAGATTTGTATTCCGTTTGTTGGATGATGATCATGAAGATAAGGATTTTCCATCTTAATAGTTATCTCATATTTTTCTATTTTTGAAAAAATATCTTTTTTATTCTATTTTCCGAATTTTGCTAGGTTTTTTTCTATTTAAGGCGTTGTAAGCCCTTTGAGGTGGCAGTTCTTGAATTCAATAAAAAATTTCTTGAGAGTTTTCTCATTTTGTGATTGTTCATCTTCCCTATAATCTTCCACTACGTCACCAATCAACAAAACCAAATAAAGGAAATAATTAATCTAGCTATCATAATTGAATCACAAATACAAATGAATATATAATCCGAATAAATTAAAAGAAAAGAGAGGTACAACCTTTAATCTTGAATCTCTTCGATGATTGGAGATGACATAATCTATCTTTTCAAAACTATCCAAGGCTTGAGAGAAATCTTGTAATTTTTGCTCCAAGATATTTTTTATAATGATATGTGATTTTTTATACATGTGGGCATGGTTTTAGGTATGGTTTTAGGTCTTAAAACAGTGTAGAATTGGACTGCAACGACCCCCAAAGTACCTGGAGCTGTTGGTAAAAAATCTTGCTTGAGCAAAGTAAAGAATTGCTTGAGCAAGGTTGTGTTAAAAATTAAACTTCTCTAGCTAATTCTCTATTTTGCTCGAGCAAAAACGGAGTTTTGCTAGCAAAATCGATAGTTTCTCACTTGTTCCATAATTGTTTCTTGTTGCTCCCAAGTTGATTTAATTACTTTGTGAAATTTCCCTTTTTCAAAATCTTTTCCACCTTCACTCTCCACATCTCGTTGTCACCTTAACTCATGCATTTATCACCAAACATCAATGTATCTTCGAGTTGGATTTTTTACCTAAATTTCAACCGAATTCGACTCCAAAACGCTCGAAATTATAACATAAAAATCTTATTAAGAAGTTGAGATAAGTGTATAATTTATATTTATTAAACTAGCTGACATATATTCATCAAGCCGACAACCAACCATTAATGGTATTTATTAATAGTAACAGAAAGGCAACCTAAAAAAATATTTATCATTTTTTTAAAGAAATTGTTCAGAATGTGGATAAGAAACAATAAACAAAATGTGGTTTCAACAGCATAAATATTTTTCACAATTTAATTGTTAGATTTAATCCAGCAAGATCCTTTAATGGGCCACGTTAATTTCAGTCTACTCAGAACTATGAAAATAAAACAATTGGTTGCTCGGGCAAAAAGATTTTAATAGATTAAGTACTTGTTTGATCAAATTTTTGATAAAAGTTTTAGTATATTTTAGTAAAAGTTCTTGACCAAATGTGTAGTCGAAAAGTTGATAGAAATTGTAGATTTCATGAAATGTATTGTGAAAATTTAAGTTTGATCTGATAAAATTTTTAAAATTTATCAAACAAGCACTAAAAATATCAGGAAGAAAACTTTAAGAATCACTCTTAAAGACCTTAGACATCACACACGTGATTTGTTCGTAGGATAAAGAATTTTAACACTAAGAATTCTGATTCTTACTTTCTCTCCATAAGTGAAAGCTTACAAGCATATTTTAAGACCTTCTAGGACCATTCTCTTACTTCTAAGCAATAAGAATTATTACATTTAATTATTTCATTCTCAGACGGACCATTTCACTTCCTTTACTGAAAAATATAATAATACTATCACGTTTCTAGACCCATGATATAAAATCGAAATATAATGATCTACGAGGGTAAAAGAGTAAGAAAGAGTGAGTCAAGCAATAATTATGTGTCGTGTGAAATACTTCTTTGAGTGTGTTATTTTTGAGTAGCTTAGTAGTAGAGTAGTCGATTGTTAACGATGTTGAGTGATTCTTATCTATATCACCAACTATGCAAAACCGGATCCATATTTAGTGGAAAATGTCTTACATTTTTTGTTTCATTGTTGAAAACAGCTTGTTATGTCCTTCATGGGTCAAGAAGACATTGCATTCCTTAAAAACACATTATAATACAAAACACCGATCCTCTCTAGATTATTTCATTAATGATCTACAACTAATTTCCATCACGTAGGCTTGGGCTTTAGAAGAGATTACCACGCGAAGGTAAAGAGGAACGGTTGCCGGGGTGGCAGAGCTAGTGCTTCTACTTACGTCCTCCCAAGTCGCAAACAATCCGTCAGTAGCCACAAAAGAGCACAGTTTGTTCGAGTGGAACAAATATAAGTCCGTGACATTCTGCTTCCTAAGGGCGGCCTTTCTCTCTTGACGGAGGGAGTGGTGGCGCCATAAGTTCTTTGCTTTGTATATTTTCCTATCTCTCTCTCTTTGTAGATCGATGGGAAGATGAATATGAAAAACTATGACTTCGACGATTAGAGCACAATAGCAATAGCCGATTTGGATACTTAAACATATTTCATCCTAAACATCTTTTTTTTTGCAGATAAATATCTAATTTATCGTTATTAAAAGAGTATTACTATTCATATTATCATGAAATGGTGGTAAATAATTTATCATCTTAGTACCACTAAAATGAAAATTAAGATGAAAAATCAATTAAAATCATCTAAAGTAGTTGCTTATGGGAAAGCAGTAATGATAAATAGCGTTATTATATTATTAAACAACACTGTGCATCCCAAATTTAAGTGGGTGAGGGAGAAGGAAATGGTCGATCCCGAGGG
>NW_019232593.1:200606-202545 GCF_002742605.1 Olea europaea var. sylvestris
ATTGCATGAATTCAACGAGATTAAGTCACAATTTAAATATTTTGCTCGTAATTAAGTCATGTTTGTGATCTAAATAAATGTGCAAAAACACACTTATCATGTAGGATGGTTGGAAGATGTAAGCCAGGCTAGCATACGGGTACCGGGGTTTTAACTAGATGATAAAAAATAGGACAGTGCAACCTTACTTTGAGTGTGTAAAATTTCATTACCTATATCAAAAGACATGGTCTCATCCTGATGGCTAAGATGTCTCCTCCTAAGTGTCACCACATCAATCATAGACTGATTAACATATTATGTTTCTGAAAAGTGGTCACCCTAGCTAAAATCTAGGTCCAACCTCTGGAAAAAAAAAGCTGACAAGTTGACAATTGAGGTGTTTGCTGCAAATATATCACATCAATCAATCATATGAAGATCTTATACGAAAGATCTCATACAAGAGGTGAAGTGAGTGATGCTTCCATCAACAAAGAGGCTAATTGCCTCGGGTCCCTCCTGCAACAATTTATCGCATTTTGCCCAAGACATAGAGGGCCGATCTCTACATAGCACCTCGACAGGGATGATACATCACTTCGACTGCCCTATATATCTTCACCTCGACCAAGGTAAGATGGTGATGTGAAGTGCAAACTTAATTAGGCTTGCTGCTGACTATCACTTGTCCACGATCTGGAGCCTCATTAGAAGTGAATTAAGAAGCAACTTCAATTTAAGTGATAAACTAGACACTATTTTCGCTTTCGACCATCAATTTAATGGAAACCTATTGATATGTCCGTCAAAAGTTAACGGTTTATGTACGGGGAAAGAAAGAATTCATGATTCCATTCTCACGCCACAACAAGAAGCCAAAACCACTTAGATATTATTTATATCCCCACAAAATTAAAGTAATTAATCAGATTATGATTTAGATTTAAGAAAGTGATCGAGGATACATGTCAGTAAAATTTCGCAAACTTACAGGATCGTTGACAAGTACTAGATAAAGTGAGTTTAGAGTTATCATCTCATGAAAATTAATGTTTAATTTTGGTCTACTAGTTATTATCAAGTTTGATAAAGAGTAACATCAAAAGCGAATTGTTGTGATTTTTAAATCTAATTTTAACTAAGAAAGTAATTAAGAGTGGTTTTTAGCAAACATGTGATGGGTGTATTAGAATCCCATATTAGTGTTATTTTCAATTCTCGGCTCATAAAAAGTAGTATAATTCTCTTAATATTAATTACAATCAATAATTCAATTTTATTTAATATCATTTTCCCAAAAATATCACACCTATGCTTAACATGACCCAACCATATTCCTAATCCGAATTCATATAAAAACATGCATTTAATCACAAGATTATTTCGCACGATTGTACACGTCAGACATATTATTCCCAATATCTATTTTTCTTGTGTTAAACATACAGTGTTCTACTTATCGTGAATCTCTTAGCACTACGAATAGATAACAAGTTATTTAAATGGTGATCAAGTATTCAAACAACACAATATATATGCATAAATAATCAAGAAAGTCAAGGAATTACTAAATCAACTAGTTTTGAAATAAAAATAACAACTAATAAGGATCATCATCCACCAATACAATAAAAAACATAGTCTAACATATTTATAATTAAAATTACACAAGAATAATTGAAAAAATATCATATATAAATAAAATAGATGGAAGAAGTGTGAGAACTCCATGCTCTTGGCTCAAATCTTGAAACCGGGATATGAATCTTCAAAATCCTTCTATGATTCGCGTTGAATTGATGTATAGACTTGCTGTTCACCTCCAAAATATTTAGTAGATGCTGAAATTTAGATTGAATGGAGATTCTCAACGCTCTTGTTGAATTTTGATATTTAAAAGATGCCAATAAGATTGCATTAAATACAAAAATAAGAAAAATAGAGTTTTTTCCCCTTT
>NW_019232593.1:211803-217538 GCF_002742605.1 Olea europaea var. sylvestris
GAAAATAACTTTAACTTTAAACCGTATCCAAAATAACAGTACATGTGTCCAATATGAAAAGCAAAAATACAAACTCCCACTGAGCTGTCTACGGATAGCGAATGTAAAATTTGATTCTTTCCCCTTCGCTTTTTTTCTTTTCCTTACTTATTTTCTCTTATTTCACTTATTGCTTGTCATTATAAGTATATAATTAAAGTGGATTTGATTAGTCTCGTGTATTTCTTTGCTTTTCATTTTCTGTTAAATTATGCTGAGGAAGATTAGCCGACACTTATTTAACCCCCGTTTGGTATCTATTTTTTTCAAAAAGCATTTTTCTCTCTCTTCTTTTCAACCACACATTTTTCATTAAAATAATATTATACGCAAATCAAATTATTTTTTTTATTTTTCAACCACACATTTTCCATCAATTTACTATTTCAAAATGCATTTTTACATAAAAATAGCTCCCAAACACCCTCTTACTCACTATTTTAGTAGACTTCTTTGATAAGATAGCTTAATGGCATCCTTTTAGATGTAATAATTTTCCTTTTCAGTCCAATTGCCTGATATGTTATCAATTTGTAAATCCACATTGGCTAATCGGGATAAAGCTACTTTGTTGAAGGATTTGACAGAAAATTTGACATAATTGTATGTGGCAGTAAAGGATTGTATGAAAAAGTTAACTGTATTTTAAACTGTATAATAATATAATGTCAAGTGACATTATGTCAAATTTGATGTCAACCTTAATGTTCATGTAGCACAATTGGGCTAATTGTCATTGGTTTTATTTAGTCTTGAACTCCCCCCCTCCCCCCCGCCCCCCCGGGGATTTACTGCAGAATGGGAACCACAGACGAAACCAACTATGGCTCATACACCTACGAAAACCTCGAGAGGGAACCCTACTGGCCGACGGAAAAGCTTCGAATTTCCATTACTGGAGCAGGTGGATTCATTGCCTCGCACATTGCCAGGCGTCTGAAGACTGAAGGTCATTACATAATTGCTTCTGACTGGAAGAAAAATGAGCACATGATGGAGGATATGTTCTGTCATGAATTCCATCTTGTTGGTTTGAGAGTGATGGATAACTGTTTGAAAGTTACCCAAGGAGTTGATCACGCGTTTCTTGCTGCGGATATGGGAGGGATGGGCTTTATTCAGTCAAATCACTCTGTCATCATGTATAACAATGCGATGATCAGTTTTAACATGATCGAGGCTGCCAGGATTAATGGAGTCAAGAGGTTCAATTTCTTTAATCTTCTTGATTTTATTCAGCATTTGGGTTTATGAGTAGAATACTGGTAATTCGTACAAGAAATTATATGATTAAATAGCTTTACATCCTGAATTTAGTCAGTACAGTAGCATTCACTAACTTGATGTTATGTTACTAAAGTAAGAACAGTTTCTTAGGAAGGGGTGAAGAATCAATTATTAGATGCCCTTTTCTCAATGGATGTATGTTATTTCAGCGAACAATTGATATCCTCCATGCCATCACATGCATTAGCTGCATTCCAATCTGAGATCAAAATTGTTTTTTGTTAAATATGCAGAGTTTTTCTTTAAAATAAATTCAGTGAGGCATATATATAGATGTGAGAATCTGAATATCGATTTTTCTCCAATTTGGATTCAGGTTTTTCTTCGCCTCCAGTGCTTGTATCTATCCTGAATTTAAGCAGTTGGATCCCAACGTGAGCTTGAAGGAGTCTGATGCTAGGCCTGCTGAGGTTTTTTTTCTTATTCTCGTAAAATTCTTGTACTAAACTTCGGATGTCTAGCATTGTCGATGAGATTTTATACTGTTTTCATTTTTAGCCTCAAGATGCTTATGGCTTAGAGAAGCTGGTAACAGAAGAACTCTATAAACACTACAACAAGGATTTTGGAATTGAATGCCGAATTGGAAGATTCCATAATATCTATGGTCCATTTGGGACATGGAAAGGTAAACTTGAAGATACAGTGAGAAGCTGTAGTATTTTTCCCTCTTTAATAGTTCGCGGCGTCTTCTCTTTAAATTGTCAACGTTTTTCATAAATTGGTGCAGGTGGGAGGGAGAAGGCACCTGCTGCCTTCTGTCGGAAATCCCTTACATCCACTGATAAATTTGAGATGTGGGGAGATGGTTTACAAACACGATCTTTCACCTTTATTGATGAATGCGTCGAGGGTGGTCTGAGGTATGTTTACCTAAGAAAAAGAATTTTTCTATAGTAAACATTAGAGATTGTTTCTTTCTAGCCGAGATTGAGCAATGGTCCTTGCGTTTTGTTTTCCAATTTGTCATGTAAACCCGACTCTCTTTGCAAGATGAATATTGTTTGAAAAAATAATCTTAATACCAGTAGAAGTGACCCAATGCGGAAGCGATATTATTCAGAAATTAAATTTTTTTTTTAATTCAATAAATAAGATCATCTAGATATTTATGTATATGTTATATCAAGAATAAAGAATTCAATTTTTTATCTAAATTCGATGACCAATTTTTTAATTAATTCTAAATCACGAACTTTTAGCTTTTTAATTTCAAGAACTTGATGTTTCAAATCTCTAAGTCATTTATGGTATTCTTCAAAGTCAAGACTACACCTAGTAGGTAGGGGCACCTTCTTTTTTAATTAAATCAAGAAAGTAATTCTTGATCTGGATAATTGATAAAAGCCACAAAACTATTGTAATTGCTGTAATCAAGTTTCAATATTTTATGGAGCTATCACAGGGACTTGATCGGACATATATTATCCAAACTCCAATAATTAGATTGTGTCTAGTCGACCCTAGATCGCTCAATCTAATTATTAGTCTTTGCTTTTTCCACTATAGATAAAAGACTGAACTTTTGGAATATATAAAATTACAGAAGCCAAAAAATATGTAATACTTTCCTCTGACCTACCGTATATGTATTTAACCCCATCCCAGATCGATAATTAGGTACGAGTATAAATGATCGTTTTGCCCTTCTAATTATTCTAACTAAATTAAGTTTCATTTTCTTCAACGATCCTATAAATTAGTCACAGATGTCGAAATTTAGCTGTCGCTGAACACTGAACTCAGATTTTAACCGTTTAACAGAAATACTTAAATAGTTACTCCACCCATTTTTAGGGTGTCAATTTCGACACAAATTCATATTCTCTATTTCACTCATTATCATGTGTCCCAACTCATCGAAATATTTGATTAATCAAATTGATCTCAGTCATTGATAGATCAAAGAACCATTAAAATCACTGAAAGATATACATAACAATGTCAAGGGATCTAGATGAAATAAACTCGACACGTGGCCTATTCAATACATTCCAAGTGTATTAGTGTCACATTTAACCATTTATGTGATAATGACAAATTACAAACCTGAATAGTGCATCGGTCAACAGTACAACATTCCGGTACAAGGTGTCAACCCTTATATATCAGTTGTAAATAAATTATTTATGATAAAAAATAAGTTGTGTCATACTGTACTTTTCAATACAAGTACCAAACATATATTATCACAACTGATCATAGGCAATTAATCACATGCTCAACAATGAATAAATAAAATCATAATTTTTAATTATAAATTATTATTTTATAATGCAAAATATAGAGCACTGACACTGAATGATATAATTTTGCAAAATATAATGCAAAATTATTATTTTATATGCAAAATATACTATATGGGCACACAAACCAACAAAAAATAGTATTGCCTCAACCAATAGAGCACTGACACTGAATGATCGTTATGCTAACGTGACGGTTATTGGCGTGTCTGACGAGCTTTTATCTAACTCTTATTCTTGTGCCATCTGTTCATAATAGGATTAAAAATTGCTTAAAGTTTTTTATTATAGAAATGTGATTGCACATTTCACAGCTTAAATGAATTGTTTTATGCATTCCGATTGACAAAATCCGATTTCCGAGGGCCTGTAAACATTGGAAGTGATGAGATGGTCAGCATGAATGAGATGGCTGAGATTGTCCTGAGCTTTGAGAACACAAAGCTCCCCATTCATCACATTCCCGGTCCCGAGGGTGTGCGTGGTCGAAACTCAGACAACACTCTAATAAAGGAAAAGCTCGGGTGGGCTCCTTCTATGAAACTGAAGGTGACGTGTTTAGAGTTTTTTTTTTCTTTTCTTTTGTGTCCATCGACTGAACCCTTTGTAACATATTACTCGTTGATCATATCCATATCTAATATGTTCCTTGAGCTTGCAGGATGGACTGAGAATCACATATTTCTGGATCAAGGAACAAATTGAGAAGGAGAAGGAGAAGGGCACTGATATATCTGCCTATGGGTCGTCAAAAATTGTGGAAACGCAAGCTCCAGCTCAACTTGGTTCTCTTTGTGCTGCTGATGGCAAAGAATGAAAGAAATCAAGCCAACGGGTTTGCTTTGATGCGTGATCCAGGTTCTATATTTTGTGCCACTGTTTTTTATGGAGTGAAACATCTGCATTTCAGCCTTTCGATATTCTTTTCATTTTCGAAGCTGTTGTGTTTTTTCTGCAATCATAGCATATTCAACCGTGCAATGAATACCTCTAGTGCATGTATCCTCTTTGGAAACACTTGTTACTTCCATTAGTATCAAATTTATCCCTTTTGTCCGTTCTGTTTTATTCAGCTCTTGTATGGCATTTTCTTATTTTACTACATTATGAAAGGCTGATGCCTCTTTGGAGGTCGTTATATGGGAAATAATATGACAGTTGGATGTTAAATTTTAATAAGTTTTGGTTTTTGTCTATTATTCTGCCTAATTGTCATTCATCAGACTCTTTGGATGTTATTAGGAAAATACAATTTGACAATTCAAATAAGGAAAACACATTTTTGGTATTTTATCGGAACTGGTCGATTTTTATCTTATTTAGATAGTTTTTTTTGTGCGGGTTTTGACCTATAACCCGACTTTTTTCTTTGAATTGGTCGATCTGGTCCGATTCTGGTAACATTTCTCATAAGTCATAGCTACTAATCCAAATGTGGGTGTGGTGGTAGTTTAGATGAAGAAAGGACAGACGAAGAAAAGAAGATGTTACGGCTTAGAGCATGAAAACTATCGGGTTGGAGGTTGAATAAGAATTAATTTAATCTTATTAAGCATTTGAAGCAATTAATATTCGAATTAAATTCATCCCCATTGTTAATTTTTCTTCCTAAGAAATCATTTAGGGTCCATTTTATTGTAAAGATGGAATTTGGGTGGAAAGAACATGAATTGAAGGGAATTGAATTACCTAGAATTTATTTTAGTGGGAATTGTCAATTAATAGTATTTGATTGATATAATTTTTCACCTAAAAAATGTTAAAATAAAAGTGTCTTTTGGTCTTCGTTTGACTTTGCTTTTCATGAAAGTTGTTAATTTAAGGGATATTCACTTTTACAATTGTTCCTAAAATTTGTTTCTATTGCCAAAAAAAAGAAAATAAAATAAAACAAATCCAAAGATCAACTATATTTTGGTGTTCGTTTAGCTTTGTTTTTCATGAAAATTGTCAATTAAAGGGATAAAATTTTTTTACAATTTTTGATAAAATTTGTTCCCATTGCCGAAAATAAAAAATGAAAAAAAGTTGGAAAACCAATTCTCGCCGTTTTGATGAAAATTGATTTTTCACCAAATCATGTGTTAGGAAATATGTAATTGGCAAATCTGTGACCAAGGACCAAAATGTAATAATTGTAAAGTCAAGGATTAAAATGTCATA
>NW_019232594.1:0-2653 GCF_002742605.1 Olea europaea var. sylvestris
GCAGGTTGATTGGAAGCGGCCCGCAAAATTGGACTCGGGGCACTAACCCGGGATCACGGGATTTTAGCCAAATTCCTTCGTTTCGGACTCAGAATAATTAATTTCCGTATTAATTATGTTAGGCTGAAGAAGTGCTGCACTGAAAATTAAAAAACTAAAATCGCATCAGGGGCAATTTTGTCATTTGTCGCGACAGTGTCGAAATGGGCTAAAATTTGGCAGGTTGATTGGAAATGGCCAGCGAAATTGGACTCGGGGACAGACTCGGGATCACGAGATTTTAGCCAAATTCGTTCGTTTCGTACTCTGAATAATTAATTTCCGTATTAATTATGTCAGGCTGAAGAAGTGCTGCACAGAAAATTAAAAAACAAAAATCGCACCAGGGGCAATTTTGACATTTGTCGTGACGGTGTCGAAATGGGCCGAAATTTGGCTGGTTGATTTGAAGTGGCCCGCGAAATTGGACTCGAGGCACAAACTCGGGATCACAGGATTTTAGCCAAACTCCTTCGTTTGGGCCTCCGAATATTTAATTTCCGTATTAATTATGTTTGGTTGAAGAAGTGCTGGACAGAAAATTAACAAAGGAAAATCGTACGAGGGGCAATTTCGTCATTTGTCGCGATGGTGTCGCAACGAGCTGAAATTGGGCAGGTTGATTTGAAACGGCCCGTAAAATTGGTCTCAGGGCACAGACCCGGGATCAAGGGATTTTAGCCAAATTCCTACGTTCGGGCCTCCGAATAATTAATTTTCTTATTAATTATGTCAGGTTAAAAAACAGTGCTGGAAAGAAAATTAACAAAGCAAAATCGTACAAGGGGCAATTTTGTCAATTGTCGCGTCGGTGTCGAAATGGGTCGAAATTTGGTAGGTTGATTAGAAATGACCCGCGAAATTGGACTCGGGGCACAGACCCGGGATAACGGGATTTTCGCCAAATTCCTTCGTTTGGGCCTTCGAATAATTAATTTTCGTATTAATTATGTCTGGTTTAAGAAGTTCTTGACAGAAAATCAACAAAGAAAAATAGCACCAGGGGCAATTTTGTCATTTGTTGTGACGGTGTCGGAATGGGCTGAAATTTGGCAGGTTGATTGGAAATGGCCCGCGAATCGGACTCGAGGCACAGACCCAAGATCACAGGATTTTAGCCAAATTCCTTCGTTTGGGCCTCCGAATAATTAATTTCTGTATTAATTATGTCAGGTTGAAGTGTTGGACGGAGAATTAACAAAGCAAAATCGGACCAGGGGCCATTTTGTCATTTGTCACGACTGTGTCGGAATGGGCCGAAATTTGGGAGGTTTATTGGAAACGACCTGCGAAATTGGACTCAGGGAAAAGACTCGGGATAACAGGATTTTAACCAAATTCTTTCGTTTGGGTCTCCGAATAATTAATTTTCGTATTAATTATGTCAGGTTGAAGAAGTGTTGGACAGAAAATTAACTAGGAAAAATCGCACCAGGGGCAATTCTTTCATTTGTCGTGATGGTGACAGAATGGACCAAAATTTGGCAAGTTGATTGGAAACGGGCCGCGAAATTGGACTCGGAGCACAGTCCCAGAATCACGGGATTTTAGCCAAATTCTTTCATTTGGGACTACGAATAATTAATTTTCGTTTTAATTATGTAAGGTTGAAGTAGTGCTGGATAGAAAATTAAAAAAGTAAAACCGCACCAGGGGCAATTTTGTCATTTGTCGCGACTGTGTCGGAATGGGCCCAAATTTGGCAGGTTGATTGGAAATGGCCCGCCAAATTGGACTTGGGGCACAGACCCCGGGATCACGGGATCTTAGCCAAATTGCTTCGTTTGTGCCACCGAATAATTAATTTTCTTATTAATTATGTCAGGTTGAAGAAGTGCCGGACAGAAAATTTACAAAGAAAAATCGGCCCACGGGCAATTTTGTCATTTGGCAGGTTGTTTGGAAACGTCCTAAAAATTGGACTCGGGTCACAGACCTGGGATCACGGGATTTTAGCCAAATTCCTTCTCTTGGGCCTCCGAATAAATAATTTCCGTATTAATTATGTCAGGTTGAAGAAGTGTTGGACAGAAAATTAACAAAGAAAAATTGCACCAGGGGCAATTTTGTCATTTGCCGTGACGGTATCGAAATGGGCCAAAATTTGCAAGGTTGATCGAAAACGGCCCACGAAATCGGAGTCAGGGTAGACCTGGGATCAAGGGATTTTGGCCAAATTCCTTCATTTGGGCCTCCGAATAATTAATTTCCATATTAATTATGTCAGGTCGAAGAAGTGCTAGACAGAAAATTAACAAACAAAAACCGCACCTGGGGCAAATTTGTCATTTGTCGCGACGGTGTCGAAATGGGCCGAAATATGGCAAGTTGACTGGAAGCGGCCTGCGAAATTGGACACGGGGCACAAACTCGGGATCATGGGATTTTAGCCAAATTCCTTCGTTTGGGACTCCTAATAATTAATTTCCGTATTAACTATGTAAGGTTGAAGTAGTGCCGGACAGAAAATTAAAAAGAAAAATCCCACCAGGGGCAATTTTGTCATTTGTCGCAACAGTGTCGGAATGGGACGAAATTTGGCAGGTTGTTTGGAAACGGCCCGCAAAATTGGACTCGAGAGACAAACCCGGGATCACGGGATTTTAGCCAAATT
>NW_019232595.1:0-2653 GCF_002742605.1 Olea europaea var. sylvestris
AATTTGCACAGGGGGCAATTTCGTCATTTTTCGCGACAGTGTCGGAATGGGCTAAAATTTGACAGATTGATCGGAAACAAAAAATTGCGCCGGGGGTAATTTCGTCATTTTTCGCGACGGTGTCGGAATGGGCCAAAATTTGATAGATTAATCGGAAACAAAAATCGCTCCGGGGGCAATTTCGTCATTTTTCGCGATGGTGTCGGAATGGGCTAAAATTTGACAGATTCATCGGAAACAAAATCGCGCCAGGTGCAATTTCGTCATTTTTCGCGACGGTGTCGGAATGGGCTAAAATTTGACAGATTGTTCGGAAACAAAAATCGCGCCGGGGGTAATTTCGTCATTTTTCGTGACGGTGTCGGAATGGGCTAAAATTTCACAGATTGATCGGAAACAAAAATAGCCCCGGGGGATATTTCATCATTTTGCGCGATGGTGTCGGAATGGGCTAAAATTTGACTGATTCATCGGAAACAAAAAATTGCGCCTGGGGCAATTTCGTCATTTTTCGCGACGGTGTCGGAATGGGCTAAAATTTGACAAATTGATCGGAAACAAAAATAGCCCCAGGGGCAATTTCGTCATTTTGCGCGACGGTGTCGAAATGGACTAAAATTTGACTGATTCATCGGAAACAAAAATCGCCCCAGGGGCAATTTCGTCATTTTTTGCGACGTTGTCGGAATGGGCTGAAATTTCGTAACAAAATTTGCACAGGGGGCAATTTCGTCATTTTTCGCGACAGTGTCGGAATGTGCTAAAATTTGACAGATTGATCGGAAACAAAAATTGCGCCGGGGGTAATTTCGTCATTTTTCGCGACGGTGTCGGAATGGGCCAAAATTTGATAGATTGATCGGAAACAAAAATCGCGCCGGGGGTAATTTCGTCATTTTTCGCGGCGGTGTCGGAATGGGCTAAAATTTGACTGATTCATCGGAAACAAAAAATTGCGCCTGGGGCAATTTCGTCATTTTGCGCGATGGTGTCGGAATGGGCTAAAATTTGACTGATTCATCGGAAACAAAAAATTGCGCCTGGGGCAATTTCGTCATTTTGCGCGATGGTGTCGGAATGGGCTAAAATTTGACTGATTCATCGGAAACAAAAAATTGCGCCTGGGGCAATTTCGTCATTTTGCGCGATGGTGTCGGAATGGGCTAAAATTTGACTGATTCATCGGAAACAAAAAATTGCGCCTGGGGCAATTTCGTCATTTTGCGCGATGGTGTCGGAATGGGCTAAAATTTGACTGATTCATCGGAAACAAAAAATTGCGCCTGGGGCAATTTCGTCATTTTGCGCGATGGTGTCGGAATGGGCTAAAATTTGACTGATTCATCGGAAACAAAAATCGCCCCAGGGGCAATTTCGTCATTTTTAGCGACGTTGTCGGAATGGGCTGAAATTTCGGAACAAAATTTGCACAGGGGGCAATTTCGTCATTTTTCGCGACGGTGTCGGAATGGGCTAAAATTTGACAGATTGATCGGAAACAAATATCGCGCCGAGGGTAATTTCGTCATTTTTCACTACGGTGTCGGAATGGGCTAAAATTTTACAGATTGATAGGACAAAAATCGCGTCGGGGGAATTTCGTAATTTTTCCCGACGGTGTCGGAATGGGCTAAACTCTTACAGGTTGATCGGAAACAAAAATCGCTCTGGGGACAATTTCGCCATTTTTCGCGACGGTGTCGTAATGGGCTAAAATTTGACAGATTGATCGGAAACAAAAATCGCGTTGGGGACAATTTCGTCATTTTTAACGACGGTGTCGGAATGAGCTAAAATTTGACAGGATGATCGGAAACAAAAATCGCGGCGGGGGCAATTTCGTAATTTTTCCCGACAGTGTCGGAATGGTCTAAAATTTGACAAGTTGATCAGAAACAAAAACCGCACCGGGGGCAATTTCGTCATTTTTCACGACTGTGTCGGAATGGGCGAAAATTTGACAATCGATCGGAAACAAAAATCGCGTCGGGGGCAATTTCGTCATTTTTCGTGACGGTGTCGGAATGGTCTAAAATTTGACAGATTGATCGGAAACAAAAACCGCTCCGTGGTCAATTTCGTTATTTTTCGTGACGGTGTCGGAATGGGCTAAAATTTAAAAGGTGGATCGGACACAAAAATCGCGCCGGGGGCAATTTTGTCATTTTTCGCGACAGTGTCGTGATGGGCTAAAATTTGACAGATTGAGCGGTAACAAAAATCGGGCCGTGTGCAATTTCGTCGTTTTTCGCGACGGTGTCGAAATGGGCTAAAATTTGACAAATTGATCGAAACAAAAATCGCGCTGGGGGCAATTGCATCATTTTCACGACGGTGTCGGAATAGGCCGAATTTGACAGGTTGATGGGAAACAAAAATCGCGCCGTGGGATATTTCGTCATTTTTCGCGACGGTGTTGGAATGGGTTTAAATTTGACAAATTGATCGGAAACAAAAATAGCCCCGGGGGATATTTCGTCATTTTGCGCGATGGTGTCGGAATGGGCTAAAATTTGACTGATTCATCGGAAACAAAAATTGCGCCTGGGGCAATTTCATCATTTTCGCGACGTTGTCGGAATGGGCTGAAATTTCGCAACAAAAATGGCACAGGGGGCAATCTCGTCATTTTCCACGACGGTGTCGGAATGGG
>NW_019232596.1:0-2653 GCF_002742605.1 Olea europaea var. sylvestris
ATGGGCCTAAAACGGACACCGTGTGCAAAAGGTACCCTCAATTCTTCGTACGCCGACTATCCAAGCCTTCCAAGTATAAAAGCTCTAATTCTTTCAAAAAATGGCCAAAATTCGCCATACATCACGATGAAGTGGTGAGTTCAATCCAAAATGGTCGCTACATTTCCAAAAAGTACCTATGGGCCCAAAATGGACACCGTGTGCAAAAGTTACGCTCAATACTTCGTACGCCGACCATCCAAGCCTTCCAAACATAAAATTGCTCATTCTTTCAAAAAATGGCCGAAATCCGTTATAGGTCACGACGAAGTTGTGAGTTCAATCCAAAACGGTCGCTACATTTCCAAAAAGTACTTATGGGCCTAAAACGGACACCGTGTGCAAAAGGTACCCTCAATTCTTCGTACGCCGCCCATCCAAGCCTTCCAAACATAAAATTGCTCATTCTTTCGAAAAATGGCCGAAATCCGTTATAGGTCACGACGAAGTTGTGAGTTCAATCCAAAACGGTCGCTACATTTCCAAAAAGTACTTATGGGCCTAAAACGGACACCGTGTGCAAAAGGTACCCTCAATTCTTCGTACGCCGCCCATCCAAGCCTTCCAAACATAAAATTGCTCATTCTTTCGAAAAATGGCCGAAATCCGTTATAGGTCACGACGAAGTTGTGAGTTCAATCCAAAACGGTCGCTACATTTCCAAAAAGTACTTATGGGCCTAAAACGGACACCGTGTGCAAAAGTTACGCTCAATACTTCGTACGCCGACCATCCAAGCCTTCCAAACATAAAATTGCTCATTCTTTCGAAAAATGGCCGAAATCCGCTATAGGTGACGACGAAGTTGTTAGTTCAATCCAAAAGGGTCGCTACATTTCCAAAAAGTACTTATGGGCCCAAAACGGACACCGTGTGCAAAAGGCACTCTCAATTCTTCGTACGCCGACTATCCAAGCCTTCCAGACCTAAAATTTCTCATTCTTTCGAGAAATGCCCGAAATCCCTCATAGGTCACGACGAAGTGGTGAGTTCATTCCAAAAGGGTCGCTACGTTTCCAAAAAGTCCTTATGGGCCCAAAACGGACACCGTGTGCAAAAGTTACGCTCAATTCTTTGTACGCCGACTATCCAAGCCTTCCAAACATAAAACTGCTCACTGTTTCCAAAAAATGGCCAAAATTCCTCATACGTCACGACGAAGTGGTGAGTTCATTCCAAAAGGGTCGCTACGTTTCCAAAAAGTACTTATGGGCCCAAAACGGACACCGTGTGCAAAAGTTACGCTCAATTCTTCGTACGCCGACTATCCAAGCCTTCCAAACATAAAATTACTCATTCTTTCGAAAAACGGCCGAAATCCGTTATAGGTCACGACGAAGTTGTGAGTTCAATCCAAAAGGGTCGCTACATTTCCAAAAAGTAGTTATGGGCCCAAAACGGACACCGTGTGCAAAAGTTACGCTCCATTCTTCGTACGCTGACTATCCAAGCCTTCCAAATATAAAACTGCTCACTCTTTCCAAAAAATGGCCAAAATCCCTCATACGTCACGACGAAGTAGTGAGTTCAATCCAAAATGGTCGCTACATTTCCAAAAAGGACTTATGGGCCCAGAACGGACATCGTGTGCAAAAGGTACCCTCAATTCTTCGTACGCCGACTATCCAAGCCTTCCAAGTATAAAAGCGCTAATTCTTTCAAAAAATGGCCAAAATTCGCCATACGTCACGATGAAGTGGTGAGTTCAATCCAAAACGGTCGCAACATTTCCAAAAAGTACCTATGGGCCCAAAACGGGCTCCGTGTGCAAAAGTTACGCTCAATTCTTCGTACGCCGACCATCCAAGCCTTCCAAACATAAAATTGCTCATTCTTTCGAAAAATGGCCGAAATCCGTTATATGTCACGACGAAGTTGTGAGTTCAATCCAAAAGGGCCGCTACATTTCCAAAAAGTACTTATGGGCCCAAAACGGACATCGTGTGCAAAAGTTACGCTCAATTCTTCGTACGCCGACTATCCAAGCCTTCCAAGTATAAATGCGCTAATTCTTTCAAAAAATGGACAAAATTCGTCATACGTCACGATGAAGTGGTGAGTTCAATCCAAAACGGTCGCAACATTTCCAAAAAGTACCTATGGGCCCAAAATGGACACCGTGTGCAAAAGTTACGCTCAATTCTGCGTACGCCGACCATCCAAGCCTTCCAAACAAAAAATTGCTCATTCTTTCGAAAAATGGCCGAAATCCGTTATAGGTCACGACGAAGTTGTGAGTTCAATCCAAAAGGGTCGCTACATTTCCAAAAAGTACTTATGGGCCCAAAACGGACACCGTGTGCAAAAGTTACGCTCAATTCTTCGTACGCCGACAATCCAAGCCTTCCAAGCATAAAATTGCTCATTCTTACGAAAAATGGCCGAAATCCATTATAGGTCACGACGAAGTTGTGAGTTCAATCCAAAAGGGTCGCTATATTTCGAAAAAGTACTTATGGGCCCAAAACGGATACCATGTGCAAAAGTTACGCTCCATTCTTCGTACGCTGACTATCCAAGCCTTCCAAATGTAAAACTTCTCACTCTTTCCAAAAAATGGCCAAAATCCCTCATACGTCACGACGAAGTAGTGAGTTCAATCCAAAAGGGTCGC
>NW_019232597.1:0-1524 GCF_002742605.1 Olea europaea var. sylvestris
ACATTTTACGTGGTTAGGAAAATATATACTTTTAATGAAAAAGAAACAAAGGTGAAAACATTGTATGTGGATAGTATTTTTTTTCTAATGTTCACCAATCCATATATTTTTTAGGCATAAAAAACTAAATTCCCACAAAACAATTATGGCCCATATTTTGTACTAGGATGTAGACCACTATTTGTTAATCCGTTAACCTTTATTCGTTAATATTAAATTTGAGTTCCATGTTGACTCAAATCAGTCATATTTAATTGTGATCAATGACAACTCAAAGGTAAAGTTATTTGATATCATCTAGATTAATACGTGTATCAACATATAGATTTATCAAATAACTGTCACATAAGTTTACCAATTGAATCCCATGAAAGCGGGAGATGGCTGGTAGGATCCAATGGGTTGATGTCAGAATTTGAAGTTTACCATTGCATCACTAACCATGCTATTTTCTATAGAAAATGAACACAAATGTATAGTTAATTAATATCAACGTCTTGATTAACATGTGTATCAACATATTGATGCATAAGTTAGTTGCCACCTAAATTAACCAATCGGATCTCATGTAAGTGATTGGTGAATCTGCAGATAGTACATAAAAAACCTTATTCACTCTCTGTGCTCTTTCATAAAAAAAACCTTTTGAATTGGTATAAGAGCTCATATACTTACTATCTTGTTAATTCGATCACCGTATAAGACTTATTACGTGTCAAATATAAATCGTGCTTGTGGTATAACTAAATTCGCAGCCCGATGGCCATATTAATCTAATTAAGAACAATAATTAATATCTTTATATCAAGCACCGGATCAAACTAACAAAGCTCAAAGTACAATTAGTATTCTCATTAATCAAATGCAATCTGATACTTGAAAATACATTATTTACTCGCTGTATTTATTCCTAAATAATCCTTCGGAATTATTATGAGAGCTTGATCACGTACAAGACATAATTAGTGTGTGTATGGTAACTAATTTCTCACTCAATGACGGTATTAGTCTAACCATTCAAATACATTAATTTATCTATGGTAATGGACCTCTCAAGTTAATCATTGTACCAAACTAATAAAACGTGAAGTACATTATTATGCCAATTACTTATAAAGGAGATGGAAAAATAAACTAAAGAGCTCAATGCACTGACTGCACTGCTGTTGTCATATGGTCGAGGAAACCATGTGGAGGATTTAGGTTTTCCATACAGATGTGAGAGGTGTAGTAACATTTTTATTCAAAATGGGGCCGCTAGCATGCTGGTACGATAAGTCTAGAAATATTAGTGTACTAGTTTTCGTGTAGTAATTGCCACAACTTTTCATGTGTTTGGTAACATAAAATAAGATAATACATTATTATCAAAGAAGGAAAAAAACTAGTAAGTTTCCATGATTGCATCAGCCATTATAATTTAATATTATGTACCAAACATAATGACTGCTAACTACATTTTTTTTTCTCATTCATTTCATAAATACTTCTCATCTTTATTCCTATCTCCATCAGAATGAGAGC
>NW_019232597.1:2012-2652 GCF_002742605.1 Olea europaea var. sylvestris
CAAACTTAGCCTAACATACAGTTAGGATTGTCGATATGATTCAGTACTTAAAAATACATATATTTATACGTATTGTTTATTCCTAGCACTTCAAGATACATTTATTTATATGCAGTGTTTATTCCTAATTGCATTTTAGAATTAGTATCAGAGCTTATATTGTAAATGACTTCTCAGCTCGAGCACTGAAAGAGACTTACCCGGTGCAATAACGAATTATTTTTTATTCAAAAGGCCATTAGCTTGCACATGGGACAGGTCTAGAAATATTAGTGTACCAGATATCAACCTCTTCGATATGTTTGGTAACATGAAGAAGTTAATTGCATGAGTAAAGAAGGAAAATTTTTTAAGTTCCCTAGGCAGTATCGTCCAATACAATTTAATACTATGTACCAAAATTAATGACTGTTGACTGCATTATTTTTTCTCTAATCCATTTCATATATAGCCTCTTCTCTCTACAGTATATCGACACGTTCATTTCCTAGAATGTGTCGCCCAATAAAATTTAATTCACTCTATTCCTATCTCCATCTGAGTGATAACCTCTTCTGTCGATAGTCTATAGACACAGTCCCTCTTCTCCTCTCCGGTTTGGCGTTAAAGAATCCAAAGGTACAATTTATAACCATTTTCT
>NW_019232598.1:0-2652 GCF_002742605.1 Olea europaea var. sylvestris
TTAACTAAACACCCCCGCACTTTCAAGTGTTGGTAGGAAGGAGGATGACATTTCCATAATTCATACGGAGTTTCTTCCACTATTTTCCAATAGAATAGCTTCTCCTTCCACAAGTTATGTGGTAGACTTGAACTTATCAGCATTTCATTCATCATCTCTTTAAAAGTTCGATTTTTGCGTTCAGTAACACCATTCGATTGAGGTGAGTAAACTGTTGTTGTTTGATGAATGATTCCATTCTTGGAACAATATTTTTCAAACAGTGCCCCCGTATTTATCACCTCTATCACTACAAATATTCTATATTGGTTTATCAAGTTGATTCTCAACTTTTGTCTTAAAATATTTAAAAGTACCTAAAGTTTCGTCTTTACTTCTTAACAAATACACATAACAATATTTTGTATAATCATCAATGAATGTAACGAATTATTTCTTTCCACTTTTAGTTTGAACAAATTTAAAGTCACAAATATCGTTATGAATTAGTTCTAAAACTTTCGTGTTCATTTGAACCAAATGAAAATGTGTTTTGGCTAATTTTTTCTCAACACAAATTTCACATTTATGATTATGATCAAATTTTATCGCTGGAATTAAACCTTGATTCATAAGTTTATGGACAAATTTTTTATTTACTTTTCTTAATCGATTATGCTATAAACAAGACAACTCAATTATATAAGTAGAATTCAAAGTTTTATTCATAATGCTTGGTTTTGATACAATTGTAAGAACATTCATTTTGAACATTACATCACATAGGTATCCTTTACCAACATCCATTTCATTCTTAGTAAGTACAAATTTATCGTATACAAATACTATTTTAAAGCCATTTTTGTAAAGTAGAGACCCGGATACAAGATTATTGTGAATGTCCGGTACATGTAAGATATTATTGAGGATGAGCTCTTTTCCGGATGTTATCTTCAAAGTAACTTTCTCTTGTCTTCAATCTTTGAACTTGTAGAATTTTCCATGAAGAGTTGTTCTCTATTTAATTCTTTGTACTTTGAGATGAGAAGGTGGTCTTGTTTGCACAAATGTGATGGGTAGCATTAGTGTCAACTCACGTCCAGCTTTTCTACGACTATAGGAATTGCTTTGAACTTCTTAGCATTCTTAGAATTCTCTTTTTGGTGTATTACCCAAGACCTTAAGCTTTTTGTTGACACTCGAACCGGATTCCACAAACTTTTCTCCAAGTTGAACAATAGACTTCCATGGAAGAAACAATGCCTATAAAAATACAATTTACTACTAGATACCAGTAATGGAAATTGTTCAGAAAAACAATTGCCTATTATTCTCACGGCATAGTAGATGAGAAGAATATGAAATTAGCATTTTACCAAATGCTACCAAAAACATGGGAAGCATGATATGTGTCCAGGGTTGAGCAAATCTCCCGAACCGAACTGAACCCGAACCGAACCCGACGATTTTTGTCAAATTAAATACCCGAACGGGTATCTGAATTGAGAACCGACGGGTGCAATTCGGTTCTCGGTTCTAGACGAAGAACCGAATCTTTCTAATTTTTTTTTATTGAGTAAATCAAATTATTTTAATTTTAACTTTTTCTAAACAAATTAACAATTTCTAAATCCAAATTTTTGGCCTAATAATTTGTTTCATTTTTAATTTTTGGCTCAATTACCCATTTTATTATTTTATTTCTTAGCTCAACAAGATTCAATCCACTAAATAACATTAAACGCCTACACTAAAGTGCATAACGTTGTCTCGACTCTCGCACTCACTCTCGCAGCCTCGCTAACATTTTGAAACCCATACAATCGTCGGCCGACGTTGTGACTTCCGTCGACCGAAACTTTGACCGTAGCGATCATTTGAACAAGGTAATCTACTAGTCTTTGACATTCCAAAACCATTGAATGTATCATTAGTTGCATTTATATAATGTTGTTATAAATGTTAAAACATTTAATTATAGTACAAAATCGAAGGGAACCGAACCGAACCCGAACGGTTCAATAATTATATTTGTACCCAACGGTTCCAGAAATTTTGGTTCAGTTCGGTTCTAAAAACCCAAAAATTTTGGTTCGGTTCGATTCTCTTTAAAACCAAACCGAACCGACCCGCGCCCACCCCTATGTATGTCAAATAAGATTTCCCAAACTACTTGGCTACTAATAGCAAAATTTGTTGAGATTAACAAACCTTGAATATTTCAGAAAATAAGAAAGAAAAATTACAAAGAGAGAGCAAATAAAGAGATGAAGTGGAAAATCAAACCACTGAAATGAAAATCCTAAGATGAGAAAATTACCTTGGTAATTCTATTTCTTAAGTTATCTTCCTTCTAGGTCAATAGTGAAGCCAACTAAATCAAATTGGGAGAAAATAAACCAGAGTTGCCGATTATCATTGCACAAGACTCATGAGCAATAGCCCCTTTGAGAGAGTGGTTCTTTATAGTCGTTAAGTAAACGATCGACCGGTGCCCTAAAGTGTCGACACATAATTTGTTGGAGTTACCACCATCGCCACCGCCACTGCCAATGCCACTACCCATCCTCAGCAACCACCCATCCCTTCATTGCTACATCACTATTCAAGAATGCCAAATGAAGAAGCCAATGGTCAAAGCCACTCCACTCCCTTTACCCTTCCATCTCTGTC
>NW_019232599.1:0-2652 GCF_002742605.1 Olea europaea var. sylvestris
ATTAACTGCAAAAACCCAAATTATAGGAGAGTGCAAAATTAAAAAGACCAAAAGATAAAACATGGTAGATATGTTGGAAATTGGTTTCCAAATTAACATGAAAGATCAAAAATTGGTTAAGTAAAAATTGAAATCGAAAAGTGTGACTAACCTGTCAATTTCGATCGAATACTTGATCCGATGGTCAAATTACAAAAGTAAAAAGGCCAACTTGTTCTACTCATCGATTAGATGATCGTAGTATATTTGGACATTAGAAACCAATTCTGGGTGAATGAGAAATTACGGTCCAAAGATTGGAAGAAAATATGGTAGAAAAGGGCTAATATACACTGTCACTTGATGTTCGCTCGATTGAAAGTCTTGCTCTCTCGAGCGAAATTCAAGCGAAAAGTGAGCGAAGTATGTTTTGCTCGAATTTTTGAAGCGTTGCTCGAGCGAAAAGCTAGTGAAGATGGAATGTTGCAACTATTCGAAAGATTGTACGATTTGACCCACACCACTTCATCCATACCCCTTTCCCCTCTATAAATAGGACCCCTTGGACGTCCCTAAGGGCACACCAACTCATATTTTGCATTGAGCACTCGTCTTCTCTTACAAAATCTATTTCCCTTTTTCTTGCATAAAATCCCTTTGTAGAGGGGAAAATTCCGTCAATTCGCCGGTTCTTGTGGTGTGAAGTGTTATTAAACATCTATTGTATCTTGGGAGACGAGTATCGTCAACTGTGAGCACCATAGCGGGGCAATATTGTCTTAAGGAGAAAGTGCCATCACTTGTCTCGGATTTCATTTCTTTTTCTTCTTCTTTTCTTGTTTCATTTTGATACCTTAATTTTGTGGTTTTGTACTACACTTTAAAGTTCACATATCGATAGTTTGATCACGCTTCTGCGGGTTAAATATTAATTTGTCTTGATACAAACGTCAACAACCATCATACCGCTCACATAAACCCTGGAACCAACAATCTGAAGACAATAATTTGTCGGTGGTTGTTTTAGTTTTGTTTTGGTTTAACCCATACTTTGTTCTTCATTTCGGAATAGTCTTTGTACACTGTTCATTTTCCTTACTTTGCATTGTGATAATCTTCTATTTTTGTAACAGAAATGAATACTGTAGAGGCTTCAAGTCAAAACGGTACAAACATGGTTACGCCTATGGCTATAAACACTTCAATCCCGCATGGTGAAAAATCGTAAAAATTGAGTGGCGTAGATTTTAAGATATGGCAACAAAAGATGTTATTCTATCTCACTAGCTTCAATTTGGCAAAGTTCTTAAAAGAGACCGCGTCATCCGTACAAGAGGGAGAAAATAATCGTGAGTCGATTATTGCGTTGGATGCATGGAAGCACTCAGACTTTCTATGGAAAAACTACATTTTGAATGGGATGGACAATACACTATATGGGGTGTATAGTTCTAAAAACTCGACCAAGGAATTGTGGGATTCTTTGAAAAATAAATACAAGATCGAGGATGTCGGAACCAAGAAGGTCATTGTGGGCAAGTTTTTGGACTTCAAAATGGTAGATACCAAAACTGTGATAAGCTAAGTACAAGAAATTCAAGTCCTCTTGCACGACATACATGCCAAAAAGATGGAATTAAGTGAATCCTTTCAAGTGGCTGCCATCATCGAGAAACTCCCTCCTATGTGGAGAGATTTCAAGAATTATCTCAAGCACAAAGAAGAAGACAATAAGAAAAATGAAAGGAAACCTATTGACCAACTTGGAGCAAACTCTATTGAAACAGAACAAAGGCCTTTGAACAAGAAACGAAAGATCTCAAACGATGTACAACGTAGAGATAACTCCAAGAAGGCGAAAAAGTTCAAAGGGAAATGCTATAATTGTGGAAAGGTCAAACATCATTCAAATAAATTTCAAAGACCAAGGAAACTCGCTCAAGCCAACATGATTGAGAAGGACAACCTTTCCGAAGGAATGCAGGAGATGAGTCTATCTGCAGTTGTGTCCGAATGTAATATGGTTGGAAACACAAGGGAATGGTGGGTAGATACCGGTGCAACCCGTCATGTGTGTGCTGATTGGGAAATGTTCTCCAACTATCAAAAACTAAAAGGGGGACAACTATTCATGGGGAACGTTGCAAGTTCCAAGATTGAAGGACAAGGCAAAGTCACTTTAAAGATGACATCTAGAAAAAGAACTAGTCCTCTACAACGTCCTACATGTGCCGGATATTCGAATGAATCTTGTGTCCGGATCTCTTCTTAGTAAAAATGGTTTCAAACTTGTATTTGTATCTGATAATTTTGTGTTGTCTAAGAATGAGATGTATGTAGGAAAAGGATACATGTGCGACGAAATGTTCAAGATGAACGTTCTAACTGTTGTACTGAAACAAGGCATTGTGAATAAAGTAACAAATTCTGTTTACTTGCTTGAGTCTTGTTTATGGCATAATCGATTAGAACATGCGAATTATAATTTGTTGCGCAAACTTATGAATCAAAATGTAATTTCGGCGCTTGAAATTGACCCTAATCACAAATGCGAAATATGTGTTGAAGAAAAATTGGCTAAAACGTCGTACCATTCAATTCAAAGGAACACGGTACCTCTAGAATTAATCCATAGTGATATATGTGATTTGAAATTCGTTCAAACTAGAGGCG
>NW_019232600.1:0-2651 GCF_002742605.1 Olea europaea var. sylvestris
GAATTGCTAGTCTAATTCGATTGGAATCGAGCCTATGAAAAGTGGTTTTTGATTTCATGATAACTTCGGGTTTGTTCGTTTTTTGCAAAATGCCAGTCTAATTTGACTGGAATCGAGCCAATGAAAATTAGATTTTAATTTCATGATGACATCGGATTTGTTCTTTTTGGCGAATTGCTAGTCTAATTCGATTGGAATCGAGGCAATGAAAAGTTGTTTTTGATTTCATGATAACTTCGGGTTTGTTCGTTTACAGCTAATTGCTAGTCTAATACGATTGGAATCGAGACAATGAAAAGTGGTTTTTGATTTCACGATAATATCGGGTTTGTTTGTCTTTGGTGAATTGCTAGTCTAATTCGATTGGAATCGAGCCAATGAAATGTGGTTTTTGATTTCATGATACCTTCGGGTTTGTTTATTTCGGCTAATTGCTAGTCTTACTCGTTTGGAATCGAGGCAATGAAAATTGGTTTTTGATTTCATGATAACTTAGAGTTTGATCATTTTCGACGAATGGCTAGTCTAATTCGATTGGATTCGAGCTAATGAAAAGTGGCTTTCGATTTCATGATAACTTTGAGTTTGATCGTTTTCGAAAAATTGATAGTCTAATTAGACTGGAATCGAGCCAATGAAAAGTGGTTTTGGATTTCATGATAACTTCGGGTTTGTTCGTTTTTGGCAAATTGCTAGTCTAATTCGATTGGAATCGAGCCAATGAAAAGTGGTTTTTGATTTCATGATACCTTCGAGTTTGTTCATTTTCTGCGAACTGCCATTCTAATTCGATTGGAATAGAGCCAATGAAAAGTAGTTTTTGATTTCTTGATGACTTCGGGTTTGTTTATTTTTGGCGAATTGCTAGTTTAATTCGATTGGAATCGAGCCAATGAAAAGTGGTTTTTGATTTCATGATAACTTCGGGTTTTTTCATTTTCGGCTAATTGTAAGTCCAGTTCTATTGAAATCGTGCCAATGAAAAGTGGCTTTCGATTTCATGATAACTTCGGGTTTGATCGTTTTCGAAAAATTGCAAGTCTAATTCGTTTGGAATCGAGCCAATGAAAAGTGATTTTAGATTTCATGATAACTTCGGGTTTGATCATTTTCGGCGAATTACTAGTCTAATTCGATTGGAATCGAGCCAATGAAAAGTGGTTTTTGATTTCCTGATAACTTCGACTTTGATCGTTTTCGGCGAATTGCTAGTCTAATTCGGTTGGAATAGTGCCAATGAAAAGTGATTTTGATTTCATGATAACTTCGGGTTTGTTCGTTTCTAGCGAATTGCTAGTCTTATTCGATTAGAATTGAGCCAATGAAAAGTGACTTTCGATTTCTTGATAACATCGGGTTTGTTTGTCTTTGGCAAATTACAAGTCTAATTCGATTGCAATCGAGCCAATAAAAAGTGGTTTTTGATTTCATGATAACATCGGGTTTGTTCGTCTTTGGCAAAATTGCAATTCTAATTTTGGGTTTGTTCGTTTTTGACGAATTTCTAGTCTAGTTTGATTGGCATCGAGCCAATGAAAAGTGGTTTTTGATTTCACAATGACTTCGGGCTTGTTCCTTTTTTACGAAATGCAAGTCTATTTCGATTGGAATCGAGCCAATGAAAAGCAGCTTTTCATTTCATGATAACTTTTGGTTTGTTCGTTTTTGGTGAATTGCTAGTCTAGTTCGATTGGAATCCAACCAACAAAAAGTGGTTTTTGATTTCATGATAATTTCGGGGTTGTTCATTTTTTGCAAAATGCCAGTCTAATTTGATCGAAATCGAGCCAATGAAAAGTAGTTTTTAATTTCTTGATGACTTCGGTTTGTTCATATTTGGCGAATGGCTAGTCTAATTCGATTGGAATTTAGGCAATGAAAAGAGGTTTTTGATTTCATGATAACTTCTGGTTTGATCATTTTCGATGAATTGCTAGTCTAATTCGATTGGATACGAGCCAATGAAAAGTGACTTTCGAAAAGTTGCTAGTCAAATTCGATTGGAATCGTGCCAATGAAAAGTGGTTTGATCGTTTTCAAAAAGTTTCTAGTCAAATTCGATTGGAATCGTGCCAATGAAAAGTGGTTTTTGATTTCATGATAATTTCGGGTTTGATCATTTTCGGCGAATTGCTAGTCCTAATTTGATTGGAATCGAGCCAATGAAAAGGGGTTTTTGATTTCATGATAACTTCGGGTTTGTTCTTTTTTGTCGAAATGCTAGTTTAATTCGATTGGAATCGAGCCAACGAAAAGTGGTTTTTCATTTCATGATAACTTCGGGTTTGTTCGTTTTAGGTGATTTGCTGGTCTAATTCGATTGGAATCGAGCCAATGAAAAGTGGTTTTTGATTTCATGATAACTTCGGGTTTGATCGTTTTTGGCGAATTGCTAGTCTAATTCGATTGGAATAGAGCCAACGAAATGGGGTTTCGATTTCATGATAACTTCAGCTTTGTTCATTTTTGGCGAATATTTAGTCTTATTCGATTAGAATCGAGCCAATGAAAAGTGGCTTTCGATTTCAAGA
Source organism: Olea europaea var. sylvestris (assembly GCF_002742605.1). Lineage (NCBI taxonomy): Eukaryota > Viridiplantae > Streptophyta > Magnoliopsida > Lamiales > Oleaceae > Olea > Olea europaea. Next base: position 2,532 of record NW_019232600.1, read on the forward strand.
TAACATTGGGTTTGTTCGTCTTTGGCAAATTACTAGCCTAATTCGATTAGAATCGAGCTAGAAGAAAGTGGTTTTTGATTTCATGATAACATCGGGTTTGTTCGTCTTTGGCAAATTTCT
>NW_019232601.1:0-2651 GCF_002742605.1 Olea europaea var. sylvestris
TCAAATGTAGCGACCGTTTTGGATTGAATTCACCACTTCGTCGTGACGTATGACGGATTTCGGCCATTTTCTGAAAGAATTAGTACTTTTATATTTGGAAGGCTTGGATAGTCGGCGTACGAAGAATTGAGGGTACCTTTTGCACACGGTGTCCGTTTTAGGCCCATAAGTACTTCTTGGAAATGTAGCGACCCCTTTGGATTGAACTCACTACTTCGTCGTGACGTATGAGGGATTTTGGCCATTTTTTGGAAAGAGTGAGCAGTTTTATGTTTGGAAGGCTTGGATAGTCGGCGTACGAAGAATTGAGCGTAACTTTTGCACACGGTGTCCGTTTTACGTCCATAAGTTCTTTTTGGAAATGTAGCGACTGATTTGGATTGAACTCACTACTTCGTCGTGACGTATGAGGGAATTTGGCCATTTTTTAGAAAGAGTGAGCAGTTTTATGTTTGGAAGGGTTGGATAGTCGGCGTACGGAGAATTGAGCGTAACTTTTGTACACGGTGTCCGTTTTGGGCCCATAAGTACTTTTTGGAAATGTAGCGACCATTTTGGATTGAACTCACATCTTCATTGTGACCTATAAGGGATTTTGGCCATTTTTCGAAAGAATGAGCAATTTTATGTTTGGAAGGCTTGGATAGTCGGCGTACGAAGAATTGAAGGTACCTTTTGCACACGGTGTCCGTTTTAGGCCCATAAGTACTTCTTGAAAATGTAGCTACCCTTTTGGATTGAACTCTCTACTGCGTCGTGACGTATGAGGGATTTTGGCCTTTTTTTGGAAAGAGTGAGCAGTTTTATGTTTGGAAGGCTTGGATAGTCCGCGTACGAAGAATTGAGCGTACCTTTCGCACACGGTGTCCATTTTGGGCCCATAAGTACTTTTCGGAAATGTAGCGACCCTTTTGGAATGAACTCACCACTTCGTCGTGACCTATGTGGGATTTCGGCCATTTTTTGAAAGAATGAGCAATTTTATGTTTGGAAGGCTTGGATAGTCCGCGTACGAAGAATTGAGCGTACCTTTCGCACACGGTGTCCATTTTGGGCCCATAAGTACTTTTCGGAAATGTAGCGACCCTTTTGGATTGAACTCTCTACTGCGTCGTGACGTATGAGGGATTTTGGCCTTTTTTTGGAAAGAGTGAGCAGTTTTATGTTTGGAAGGCTTGGATAGTCCGCGTACGAAGAATTGAAGGTACCTTTTGCACACGGTGTCCGTTTTAGGCCCATAAGTACTTTTTGGAAATGTAGCGACCCTTTTGCATTGAACTCTCTACTTCGTCGTGACGTATGAGGGATTTCGAACATTTTTCAAAAGAAAGAGCAATTTTATGTTTGGAAGGCTTGGATAGTCGGCGTACGAAGAATTGAGCGTAACTTTTGCACACAATGTCCGTTTTGGGTCCATAAGTACTTTTTGGAAATGTAGCGACCCTTTTGGATTGAACTCACAACTTTGTCGTGACGTATGAGGGATTTCGGCCATTTTTTGGAAAGAGTGAGCAGTTTTATGTTTGGAAGGCTTGGATAGTCGGCGTACGAAGAATTGAGAGTAACTTTTGTACACGGTGTCCGTTTTGGGCCCATAAGTACTTTTTGGAAACGTAGCGACCATTTTGGATTGTACTCACCACTTTGTCATGACGTATGAGGGATTTTGGCCATTCTTTGGAAAGAGTGAGCAGTTTTATGTTTGGAAGGCTTGGATAGTCGGCGTACGAAGAATTGAACGTAAGTTTTGCACACGGTGTCCGTTTTGGGCCCATAAGTACTTTTTGGAAATGTAGCGACCGTTTTGGATTGAACTCACTACTTCGTCGTGACGTATGAGGGATTTTGGCCATTCTTTGGAAAGAGTGAGCAGTTTTATGTTTGGAAGGCTTGGATAGTCGGCGTACGAAGAATTGAGGGTACCTTTTGCACACGGTGTCCGTTTTAGGTCCATAAGTACTTTTTGGAAATGTAGCGACCCTTTTGGATTGAATTCACTACTTCGTCGTGACATATGAGTGATTTCGGCCATTTTTTGGAAAGAGTTAGCAGTTTTATGTTTGGAAGGCCTAGATAGTCGGCCAACGAAGAATTGAGGGTAACTTTTGCACACGGTGTCCGTTTTGGGCCCATAAGTAATTTTCGGAAATGTAGCGACCGTTTTGGATTGAACTCACCACTTCGTCATGACGGATGACGGATTTCAGCCACTTTCTGAAAGAATTTGTTCTTTTATACGTGGAAGGCTTGGATAGTCGGCGTACGAGAATTGAGCGTACCTTTTGCACACGGTGTCCATTTTGGGCCCATAAGTACTTTTTGGAAATGTAGCGACCCTTCTGGATTGAACTCACAACTTCGTCGTGACGTATGAGGGATTTTGGCCATTTTTTGAAAGAGTGAGCAGTTTTATGTTTGGAAGGCTTGGATAGTCGGCGTACGAAGAATTGAGCGTAACTTTTGTACACGGTGTCCGTTTTGGGCCCATAAGTACTTTTTGGAAATGTAGCGAACATTTTGGATTGTACTCACCACTTCGTCGTGACGTATGAGGGATTTTGGCCATTCTTTGGAAAGAATGAGCAGTTTTATGTTTGGAAGGCTTGGATAGTCGGCGTACGAAGAATTGAGCATAACTTTTGCACACGGTG
>NW_019232602.1:0-2650 GCF_002742605.1 Olea europaea var. sylvestris
CGCGAAAAATGACGAAATTACCCCTGCGCGATTTTTGTTTCCAATTAATCTGTCAAATTTTAGCCGATTCCGACACGGTCGCGGAGAATGACGAAATTGCCCCCGGCGATATTTTTGTTTCCGATCAATCATTCAAATTTTGGCCCATTCCCACATCGTCGTAAGAAATGACGAAATCGCCCCCGGCTCGTTTTTTTCCCGTCGATCAGTCAAATTTTAACTGATTCCGACAACGTCGCGAAAAATGACGAAATTGCCCCCGCGCGAGATTTTTGTTTCCGATCAATCAGTCAAATTTGGGCCCATTCCGGGACCGTCGCGAAAAATGACGAAATTCCCCCCGGCGAGATTTTTGTTTCTGATCAATCAGTCAAATTTGGGCCCATTCCGGGACCGTCGCGAAAAATGACGAAATTCCCCCCGGCGAGATTTTTGTTTCTGATCAATCAGTCAAATTTGGGCCCATTCCGGGACCGTCGCGAAAAATGACGAAATTCCCCCCGGCGAGATTTTTGTTTCTGATCAATCAGTCAAATTTGGGCCCATTCCGGGACCGTCGCGAAAAATGACGAAATTCCCCCCGGCGAGATTTTTGTTTCTGATCAATCAGTCAAATTTGGGCCCATTCCGGGACCGTCGCGAAAAATGACGAAATTCCCCCCGGCGAGATTTTTGTTTCTGATCAATCAGTCAAATTTGGGCCCATTCCGGGACCGTCGCGAAAAATGACGAAATTGCCCCGGCGGAATTTTTGTTTCCGATCAATCAGTCAAATTTTGGCCCATTCCGACACCGTCGTAAAAAAGGACAAAATTGCCCCCGGGGCGATTTTTGTTTCCGATCAAACAGTAAAATTTGGGCCGATTCAGACACCGTAGCGAAAAATGACGAAATCGCCCCCGGCGCGATTTTTGTTTCCGATCAATCAGTCAAATTAGGGCCTATTCCGAGACCGTCGCGAAAAATAGCGAAATTGCCCCCGGCGCGATTTTTGATTCCGATCAATCAGTCAAATTTGGGCCCATTCCGACACCGTCGCGAAAAATGAAGAAATTGCCCCCGGCGCGATTTTTGTTTCCGATCAATCAGTAAAATTTGGGTCGATTCAGATCTCGTCGCGAAAAATGACGAAATTGTCCCCGGCGCGATTTTTTTCCCATCAATCAGTCAAATTTTAGCTGATTCCGACACCGTCGCGAAAAATGAAGAAATTGCCCCCGGCGGGGTGTTTTTTCCCATCGATCAGTCAAATTTTAGCTGATTCTGACACCATCGCGAAAAATTACGAAATTACTCCGGCGCGATTTTTGTTTCCGATCAATCAGTCAAATTTGGGCCCATTCCGACACCGTCGCGAAAAATGAAGAAATTGCCCACGGCGGGGTTTTTTTTCCCATCGATCAGTCAAATTTTAGTTGATTCTGACACCATCGCGAAAAATGACAAAATTGCTCCGGCGCGATTTTTGTTTCCGATCAATCAGTCAAATGTGGGCCCATTCCGACACCGTCGCGAAAAATAGCGAAATTACCCCCGGCGCGATTTTGGTTTCCGATCAATCAGTAAAATTTGGGCCCATTCCGACACCGTCTCGAAAAATGAAGAAATTGTCCCCGGCGCGATTTTTGTTTCCGATCAATCAGTTAAATTTGGGCCCATTCCGACACTGTCACGAAAAATGAAGAAATTGCCCTCGGCGCGATTTTTTTCCCATCGATCAGTCAAATTTTAGCTGATTCCGACACCGTCGCAAAAAATGAAGAAATTACCCCCGGCGCAATTTTTGTTTCCGATCAATCAGTCAAATTTGGGCTGATTCTGACACCATCGCGAAAAATGACGAAATTGCTCCGGCGCGGTTTTGTTTCCGATCAATCAGTCAAATTTGGGCCTATTCCGAGACCGTCGCGAAAAATGAAGAAATTGCCCCCGGCGCGATTTTTGTTTCCGATCAATCAGTAAAATTTGGGCCCATTCAGACACCGTCGCGAAAAATGACGAAATTGTCCCCGGCGTGATTTTTGTTTCCGATCAATCAGTCAAATTTGGGCCCATTCCGACACCGTCTTGAAAAATGAAGAAATTGCCCCCGGCGCGATTTTTTTCCCATCGATCAGTCAAATTTTATATAATTCTGACACCGTCACAAAAAATGAAGAAATTGCCCCCGGCGCGATTTTTGTTTCCGATCAATCAGTCAAATTTGGGCCCATTCCGAGACCGTCGAGAAAAATGACCAAATTGCACCCTGCGCGATTTTTGTTTCCGATTAATCTGTCAAATTTCTGCCGATTCGAACACGGTCTCGAAAATGACGAAATTGCCCCCGGCGGAATTTTTTGTTTCCGATCAATCAGTCAAATTTTGGCCGATTCCGACACCGTCGTAAAAAAGGACGAAATTGCCCCCGTCGCGATTTTTGTTTCCGATCAAACAGTAAAATTTGGGCCGATTAAGACACCGTCGCGAAAAATAACGACATTACCCCCGACGCGATTTTTGTTTCCGATCAATCGGTCAAATTTGGGCCCATTCCGACACCGTCGCGAAAAATAGCGAAATTGCCTCCGGCGCGATTTTTGTTTCCGATCAATCAGTCAAATTTGGGCCCATTCCGACACCGTCTCGAAAAATGAAGAAATTGTCCCCG
>NW_019232603.1:0-2649 GCF_002742605.1 Olea europaea var. sylvestris
ATCACGAGATTAGCCGACGTCCTCCGTTTGGGCCTCCGAATAATGAATTTCCTTATTAATTATATCAAGTTGAAGAAGTGTTGATCAGAAAATTAACAAAGATAAACCGCACTAGGGGCAATTTTGTCATTAGGCGTGATGGTGTTGGAATGGGCCGAAAATCAAAAATTGGTAGCTTGATTGGAAACGGCCTGCGAAATTAGACTTGGAGCACAGACCCAGGATCACGGGATTTTAGCCAAATTCCTTCGATTGGGCCTCCGAATAATTAATTTCCTTGTTAATTATATCAGGTTGAAGAAGTGCTGGACAGAAAATTAACAAAGCAAAATCGCACCAGGGGCAATTTTGACTTTTTTCGCGACGGTGTGGAAATGGGCCGAAATTTGGCCGGTTGATAGGAAACGGCCCACGAAATTGGACTCGGGGCACAGACCCGGGATCATGAGATTTTATCCAAATTCCTACGTTTGGGCCTCCGAATAATTAATTTTCATATTAATTATGTCTAATTGAAGAAGTACTGGACAGAAAATTAACAAATAAAAATCGTACCAGGGGCAATTTTGTCATTTGTCGCGATGGTGTCGGAATGAGCCAAATTTGGCAGGTTGATTGAAAGCGGCCCTCAAAATTGGACTCATAAATTGAAGAAGTGTTGGACGTAAAGTTAACAAAGCAAAATCGCACCAGGGGCAATTTTGTCATTGTCGCACGGTGTCGTAATGAGCCGAAATTTGGTAGGTTGATTGGAAACAACTCGCTAAATTGGACTCGGGGCACATACCCGAGATCACGGGATTTTAGCCAAACTCCTTCGTTTGGGCCTCCGAATAATTAATTTCCTTATTAATTATGTCAGGTTGAAGAAGTGTTGGACGGAAAATTAACAAAGTAAAATTGCACCAGGGGCAATTTTGTCATTTGGCGCGACGGTGTCTGAATGGGCTAAAATTTGGCCGGTTGATTGGAAACGGCCCGCAAAATTGGACTCGAGGCACAGACCCGGGATCACGGAATTTTAGCCAAATTTTTTCATTTGTGCCTCCGAATAATTAATTTTCGTATTAATTATGTCAGGTTGAAGAAGTGCAGGACAGAAAATTAACAAAGAAAAATCGCACAAGGGGCAATTTTGTCATTTGTCGCAACGGTGTTGGAATCGGCCGAAATTTGGCAGGTTTATTGGAATCGACCCGCTAAATTGGACATGGGGCACAAACTCTGGATCACGGGATTTTAGCCAAATTCCTTTGTTCGGGCCTCTAAATAATTAATTTCCTTATTAATTATGACAGGTTGAAGAAGTGTTGAACAGAAAATTAACAAAGCAAAATCACACCAGGGGCAATTCTGTCATTTGTCACGATCATGTCGGAATGGGCCAAAATTTGACACGTTGATTCGAAACGACCTGCGAAATTGGACTCGTGGAACAAACCCGGGTTCACGGGATTTTAGCCAAATTCCTTCGTTTGGGCCTCTGAATAAATAATTTCCTTATTAATTATGTCAGGTTGAGGAAGTGCAAGACAGAAAATTAATAAAGAAAAATCGTACCAAGAATATATTTTATCATTTGTCGCGACTGTGTCAAAAATGGGCCGAAATTTAGCAGGTTGATTGGAAACGACCCGCGAAATTGGACTCGGGGCACACGCCCGGGATTACAGGATTTCAGCCAAATTCCTTCATTTGGGCCTCCGAATAATTAATTTCCTTATTAATTATGTCAGGTTGAAGAAGTGCTGGACAGAAAATTAACAAAGCAAAACCATACCAGGGGTAATTTTGTCATTTGGCGCGACGGTGTCGGAATGGGCCGAAATTTGGCAAGTTGATTGGAAATGGCCCGCGAAAATGGACTCGGGGCATTGACCCGAGATCACGGAATTTTAGCCAAATTCCTTTATTTGGGCCTCTGAATAATTGATTTCCACTTTAATTATGTCAGGTTGAAGAAGTGTTGGACAGAAAATTAACAAAGTGAAACTGCACCAGGGGCAATTTTGTCATTTTTTGCGATGGTGTCAGAATTGGCCGAAATTTGGCAGGTTGATTGGAAAAGGCCTACAAAATTGGACTCGAGCCATATACCCGACATCACGGGATTTTAGCTAAATTCCTTCGTTTGGACCTCCGAACAATTAATTTCCTTATTAATTATGTCAGGTTGAAGAAGTACTGGACAGAAAATTAACAAAGAAAAATCGTACCCGGGGCAATTTTATCATTTGTCGCGATGGTGTTGGAATGGGCTGAAATTTGACAGGTTGACTAGAAATGGCCCGCGAAATTGGGCTCAGGGCACAGACCCGGGATCACGGAATTTTGACCAAATTCCTTCATTTGGGCCTCCAAATAATTAATTTCGTTATTCATTATGTCAGGTCGAAGAAGTGTTGGACAAAAAATTAAGAATGTAAAACTGCACCAAAAGCAATTTTGTCGTTTGTCGCGACGGTGTTGGAATGGGCCGAACTTTAGCAGGTTGATTGGAAACGGCCCGAGAAATTGGACTCGTGGCTCAGACCCGAGATCAGGGGATTTTAGCCAAATTCCTTCGTTTGGGCCTCCGAATAATTAATTTTCGTATTAATTATGTCAGGTGGAAGAAGTGCTGGACAAAAAATTAACAAAGAAAAACCG
>NW_019232604.1:0-1240 GCF_002742605.1 Olea europaea var. sylvestris
TGAGTTTTGTTAAATGGCACATTTTCAATCAAATTTAGCAAAATTTCATCTGGATTTTGATCATTGGCCCTCCTCCAATCAAATTTGACTAAAATTTCACTTGGGTTTTGTTCATTGGCACGTTTTCAGTCAAATTTGACTAAAATATCACCTGAGTTTTGTTTTTTTGGCACCTTTCCAATCAAATGTAACTAAAATTTCACTTGAGTATGGTTCATTGACATGTTTTCAATCAAATTTGACTAAAATTTGTTCTGAAATTTTTTATTGGCGCGCTTCTAGTCAAATATGACTGCATTTCATCTGAGTTTTGTTAAATGGCATGTTTTCAATCAAATTTGAGTAAAATTTCATCTACATTTAATTCATTGGTGCATTTCCAACCAAATTTGACTAAAATATCATCTACATTTAATTAATCGAATGGTTTCCAATCAAATTTGACTAAAATTTCACATGGGTTCAGCTCATTTGCGCATTTCCAATCAAATTTGACTAAAATTTCACTTGAGTTTGGCTCATTGGCGCATTTCCAATCAAATTTGACCAAAATTTCGTTTAGGTTTTGTTCATTGGTGTGCTTCCAATCAAATTTGATTAAAATTTTACAATGGTTTAGTTCATTGGCGCGTTTTCAATCAAATTTGACTAAGATTTCACCTGGGCTTTCTTTATTGGCATGTTTACAATCAAATTTGACTAAAATTTCACTTGAATTTGGTTCAATGGTGCGTTTCCAATCAAATTTGACTAAAATTTCATCTAAATTTTGTACATTATCGCGCTTCAAATCAAATGTGACTACAATTTTATTTGGGTTTTTTTAAATAGCTCATTTGCAATCAAATTTGAGTAAAATTTCATCTGGATTTTGATCATTGGTGCTCTTTCAATCAAATTTGACTAAAATTTCACATTGGTTTAGTTCATTGACGCATTTTGAATCAAATTTGACAAAAATTTCACTTGAATTTTGTTCACTGGCCTGCTTCTAGTCAAATTTAACTATAATTTCAATTGAGTCTAGTTCATTGATGCATTTTCAATCGAATTTGACTACAATTTCAACAGAATTTTGTTTAATGGCGTGTTTCCAATCAAATTTGACTAAAATTTCACCTAAATTTTGTTCATTGACGTGTTTCCAATCAAATTTAACTAAAAATTTCATTTGAGTATGGTTCATTGATGTGTTTTCATTCATATTTGATTAAAATTTCATCTGCATTTTGTTCATTGG
>NW_019232604.1:20168-22817 GCF_002742605.1 Olea europaea var. sylvestris
ACTAAAATTTCACTTGAGTTTGATTTATTAGCGTGTTTTCAATCAAATTTGACTAAAATTTCACTTGAATTTTTTTCATTGGCATGTTTCCAATCAAATTCGACTAAAATTTCAATTGAATTTGGTTCATTGGAGCATTTCCAATCAAATTTGACTAAAATTTCGTCTGAATTTTGTTCGTTGTCATGCTTCAAATCAAATATGACTACAATTTCATTTGAGTTTTGTTAAATGGCATTTTTTCAATCAAATTTAACTAAAATATTATCTAGATTTTGATCACTATTGCTCTTCCAATCAAATTTGACTAGAATTTCACTTGGGTTCAGTTCATTGGCATGTGTCCAATCAAATTTGACAAAAACTTCAGCTGGATTTTGTTCATTGGCGTGTTTCCAATAAAATTTGACTAAAATTTCACTTGAGTTTGAATCGTTGGCGCGTTTTCAATCAAATTTGACCAAAATTTCACCTGAATTTTTTTCATTGGCGTGCTTCCAATCAAATTTGAGTAAAATTTCACTTGAGTTTGGTTCATTGGTGCGTGTCCAATCAAATTTTAATAAAATTTTGTTTAAATTTTGTTCATTGTCGCGTTTCAAATCAAATATGACTACAATTTCATCTGAGTTTGGTTAAATGGGGCGTTCTCAATCAAATTTGACAATAATTTCATCTGAATTTTGATCATTAGTTCTCCTTCAATCAAATTTTACTAAAATTTCACATCGGTTTAGTTCATTGGCACATTTCCAATAAATTTTGACTAAAATTTCGCCTGCATTTTGTTCATTAGCGTGTTTCTAGTCAAATTTGACCAAAATTTCACTTGAGTTTGGTTCATATGAGCATTTCCAATCAAATTTGACTCAAATTTCTCCTGCATTTTGTTCATTAACGTGTTTCCAATCAAATTTAACTAAAATTTCACGTGGGTTTACTTCACTGGCCCGTTTCCAGTAAAATTTGACAAAAATTGCACTTGGATTTTGTTCATCGACATGTTTTCAATCAAATTTGACTAAAATTTCACTTAGATTTTGTTCATTGGCGTGCTTCCAATCAAATTTGACTAAAATTTCACTTGAGTTTGGTTCATTGGCACGCGTCCAATAAAATTTGACAAAAATTTCATCTGGATTTTGTCATTGTCGCACTTCAAATTAAAATGACTACAATTTCATCTGAATTTTGTTAAATGGCATGCTTTCAATCAAATTTGACTATAATTTCATTTGGATTTTGATCATTGGTGCTCCTCCAATTAAATTTGATTAAAATTTCACATGGGTTTAGTTCATTGGCGTGTTTCCAATTAAATTTGACAAAAATTTCACCTAAATTTTGTTTATTGGCATGTTTTCAATCAAAGTTGACCAAAATTTCACTTGAGTTTGGTTCATAGGAACGTTTCTAGTCAAAATTGTCAAAAATTTCACTTTGGCTTTGTTCATTGGCGTGTTTCCAATCAAATTTGGCTAAAGTTTCACTTGAATTTGGTTCATTGGCGTATTTCCAATCAAATTTGACTAAAATTTCGTTTTGATTTTGTTCATTTTGCGCTTTAAATCAAATATGACTACAATTTCATCTAAGTTTTAATAAATTGTGCTTTTTCAATCAATTTTGACTATAATTTCATCTGATTTTGATCATTGGTGCTCCTCCAATCAAATTTGACTAAAATTTCACATGGGTTTAGTTCATCAGCGCATTTTCCATCAAATTTGACTAAAATTTCACCTGAATTTTGTTCATTGGCATGTTTCCAATCAAATTTGACTAAAAATTTCACTTGAGTTTGTTTCTTAGGAGCATTTCCAATCAAATTTAACTAAAATTTCACCTTGATTTTGTTCATTGGCGGATTTCCAATCAAATTAAGCTAAAATTTCACTTGAGTTTGGTTCATTGGCGTGTTTCCATTCAGATTTGACTAGAATTTCTTCAGGATATTGTTCGCTGTTGCTCTTTAAATGAAATATGACTTCAATTTCATCTGAGTTTTGTTCATTGGCATGTTTTCAATCATATTTGACTAAAATTTCACTTGAGTATGGTTTATTGACGCATTTTCATTCAAATTTAACCAAAATTTCTTCTGGATTTCGTTCATTGGCGCGCTTCAAGTCAAATATTCATCTAACTTTTGTTAAGTGGAGCATTTTCAATCAAATTTGAGTAAAATTACATCTAAATTTTGTTCATTGGTGCGCTTCCAATCAAAATTGACTATAATTTCACATTGGTTTAGTTCATTGGCGCGTTTCCAATCAAATTTGACTAAAATTTCACCTAAGTTTTGTTCATTGGTGTGTTTCCAATCAAATTTCACTCGAATTGGATTTATTGGCACGTTTCCAATCAAATTTGACTAAAATTTCATCTGAATTTTTTTCATTATAGTGCGTCAAATCAGACATGACAACAATTTCAACTGAGTTTTGTTAAATGGCGTGTTTTCAATCAAATTTGAGTAAAATTTCATATGAATTTTGATCATTGGTCCTCTGCCAATCGAATTTGACTAAAATTTCATGCGCGTTTAGTTCATTGGCACGTTTCCAATCAAATTTTTTAAAAATTTCACCTGAGTTTGTTTCATTGGTGCATTACTAATCAAATTTGATAAAAATTCCATCTGTGTTT
>NW_019232604.1:40502-42991 GCF_002742605.1 Olea europaea var. sylvestris
CAGTCAAATTTGACTAAAATTCCACTTGAATTTTGTTTATTGGCGTGTTTCCAATAAAATTTGACTAAAATTTCACTTGAATTTTGTTCATTAGCGCGTTTCGAATCAAATTTAACTAAAATTTCGTTGGGATTCTTTTCATTTTCGCACCTCAAATCAAATATGACTACAACTTCATTTGAGTATTGTTAAATGAGACATTTTCAATCAAATTTGACAATAGTTTCATCGGGATTTTGATCATTAGTACTCCTTCGATCAAATTTGACTAAAATTTCACGTGGGTTTAGTTCATTGGCACGTTTCCCATCAAATTTGACTAAAATTTTACTGAATTTTGTTCATTGACGTGTTTCCAATCAAATTTGATTAAAATTTCACTTGAGTTTGGTTCATATGAGTGTTTCCAATAAAATTTGACTAAAATTTCACTTAAGTTTGGTTCATTGGCATGTTTCCAATCAAATTTGATTAAAATTTCGTCAGAATTTTGTTCATTGTCGCGGTTCAAATCAAATATGACTACAATTTCGTCTGAGTTTTGTTAAATGACGTGTTTCGAATCAAATTTGACTAAAACCTCACCTGAATTTTGTTCATTGGCGTGTTTCCAATCAAATTTGACTAAAGTTTCACTTGAGTATGGTTCATTGACGCATTTTCATTCAAATTTGACTAGAATTTCATTTGGATTTAGTTCGTCGGCATGCTTCAAATCAAATATTCATCTAAGTTTTGTTAAATAGTGCGTTTTCAATCAAATTTGAGTAAAATTTAATCTGAATTTTGTTCATTGGTGAGTTTCCAATCAAATTTGACTATAATTTTACGTTGGTTTAGTTCATTGGTGCGTTTCAAATCAAATTTGACTAAAATTTCACCTAGATTTTGTTCATTGGTGTGTTTCCAATCAAATTTCACTTGAATTTGGTTAATTGGCGCATTTTCAATCAAATTTGACTAAAATTTCGTCTGGAGTTTGTTTATTATCGCGTGTCAAATCAAATATGACTATAATTTCATCTGAGTTTTGTTAAATCGGGCGTTTACAATGAAATTTGAGTAAAATTTCATCTGAATTTTGATCATTGGTACTCTTCCAAACGAATTTGACTAAAATTTCACATGGGTTTAGTTCATTGGGGCGTTTCCAATCAAATTTGACAAAAAATTCACCTTAGTTTGGTTCGTTGGCGAGTTTCCAATCAAATTTGATAAAAATTTCATTTGTGTTTTGTTTATCGATGGGTTTTCAATCAAAGTTAACTAAAATTTCTCAATGGTTTAGTTTATTGGCGTGTTTCCATCAAAATTTGACTCAAATTTAGATTTGATTTTGTTCATTAGAGGGTTTCTCGTCAAATTTGACTAAAATTCTCCTTAGATTTAGTTTTCAATAAAATTAGACTAAAATATCATCTACGTTTCATTCATCTACAGGTTTCCAATCAAATTTGACTGAAATTTCACCTGGGTTTAGTTCTTTGCGCGTTTTCAATCAAATTTGACTAAAATTTCATTTGAGTTTGGCTAATTGGAATGTTTTCAATCAAATTTGACTAAAATTTTGTCTAGATTTTGTTCATTAGTGTGCTTCCAATCAGATTTGACTAAAATTTCACTTGAGTTTTTTTCATTGGCGTGTTTCCAATCAAATTTGACTAAAATTTCACTTGAATTTGATTCATTGGTGCGTTCCTAATCAAATTTGACTAAAATTTCATCTGAAGTTTGTTCATTGTCGTGCTTCAAATCAAATATGACTACAATTTCATTTGAATTTTGTTAAATGGCTCTTTTTCTATCAAATTTGAGTAAAATTTCATCAGGATTTGGATTATTGCCGCTTTTCCAATCAAATTTGACTATAATTTTACATTGGTTTAGTTCATTGGCGCATTTCAAATCAAATTTTATTAAAATTTCACCCGGGTTTTGTTCATTGGTGTGTTTACAATCAAATTTGACTAAATTTTACTTGAATTTGGTTCATCAGTGCGTTTCCAATCAAATTTGACTAAAATTTCGTTTGGATTTCGTTCATTACCGCGCTTCAAATCAAATATGATAACAATTTCATCTGAGTTTTGTTAAATTGCACTTTTTCAATCGAATTTGCCTAAAATTTTATCTGAATTTTGATCATTATTTCTCTTCTAATCAAATTTGACTAAAATTTTACATGGGTTTTGTTCATCGGCGCGTTTTCGATCAAATTTAACAAAAACTTCATTTGGGTTTTGATGCAAACCCTATAGCAATGGAAACTACGAAACCCACAACGAGACTGATGCGGAACCCAAGAACGCCAATACTAACCCGATTTTGGATCTTGAACCCCAAGAATTGAACAAAAAAACCCTAGATTAGCGAAGAACCTAAAACCCCTTGATTACATTTAAAACAACCCACAATCCAATTGTTTAGAATGCCACAAGAAGTTGAATCTTGATAAGTTCCAAGATTGTTCAAAAAGAACAAGAAATTGA
>NW_019232605.1:0-2649 GCF_002742605.1 Olea europaea var. sylvestris
ATTTGTCGCGACGATGTCGAAATGGGCCGAAATTTGGCAGGTTGATTGGAAACGGCCCATGAAATTGGACTCGGGGCACAGACTCGGGATTACGGGATTTTAGCCAAATTCCTTAGTTTCGAACTCCGAATAATTAATTTCCGTATTAATTATGTCAGTTCGAAGAAGTGCTAGACAGAAAATTAACAAAGAAAAATCGCACCAGGGGCAATTTTGTCATTTGTCGCGACGGTGTCAGAATGGGCCGCAATTTGGCAGGTTGTTTGGAAATGGCCCGCGAAATTGGACTCGGGGCACAGACCCGGGATCACGGGATTTTAGCCAAATTCCTTCATTTCGGACTCCGAATAATTAATTTCCGCATTAATTATGTCGGGCCGAAGAACTACAAGACAGAAAATTAACAAAGAAAAACCGCACTAGGGGCAATTTTGTCATTTGTCGAGACGATGTCGGAATGGACCGAAATTTGGCAAGTTGACTAGAAACGGCCAGCGAAATTGGACTCGGGGCGCAGACCCGGGATCACGGGATGTTAGCCAAATTTGTTCTTTTGGGCGTTCGAATAATTAATTTACGTATTAATTATGTCAGGTTGAAGAAGTGTTAGATGAAAAAGTAACAGAGAAAAATCGCACCTGGGGCAATTTTTTCATTTGTTGCAACGGTGTCGGAATGGGTCGAAATTTGGCAGGTTGATTTGAAACGGCCCGCGGAATTGGACTCAGGGCACTGACCCGGGATCTCGGGATTTTAGCGAAATTCTTTCACTTCGGACTCCGAATAATTAATTTTCGTATTAATTATCTCAGGTCGAAGAAGTGCTAGTCAGAAAATTAACAAAGAAAAATCATACCAGGGGCAATTTTATCATTTGTCGCGACGGTGTCGGAATGAGCCTAAATTTGGCTGTTTGATTGGAAACGGCCCGCGAAATTGGACTCGGGGCACAAACTCGGGATCACAGGATTTTAGCCAAATTCCTTCGTTTCGGACTCCGAATAATTAATTTCCTTATTAACTGTGTCAGGTGGAAGAAGTGCTGGACAGAAAATTAACAAAGAAAAACCGCACCAGGGGCAATTTTGTCATTTGTCGCGACGGTGTCAAAATTCGTCAAAATTTGGTAGGTTGATTGGAAACAGCCCGCGAAATTGAACTCGGTGCACAGACCTGGGATCACAGGATTTTAGCCAAATTCCTTCGTTTTGAACTCCTAATAATTAATTTCCGTATTAATTATGTCAGGTGAAAGAAGTGCTGGACAGAAAATTAACAAAGAAAAACCGCACCAGGGGTAATTTTGTCATTTGTCACGACGGGGTCGAAATTCGCCAAAATTTGGTAGGTTGATTGGAAACGGCCCACGAAATTGGACTCGGGGCACAGACCCGGGATCACGGGATTTTAGCCAAATTCCTTCGTTTCGGACTCCGAATAATTAATTTTCGTATTAATTATGTCAGGTGGAAGAAGTGCTGGACAGAAAATTAACAAAGAAAAATCGCACCAGGGGCTATTTTGTCATTTGTCGCGACGGTGTCGAAATTCGTCGAAATTTGGTAGGTTCATTGGAAACGGCCCGCGAAATTGAACTCGGTGCACAGACCCGGGATCACAGGATTTTAGCCAAATTCCTTCGTTTCGATCTCCTAATAATTAATTTCCGTATTAATTATGTCAGGTTGAAGAAGTGCTGGACAGAAAATTAACAAAGAAAAATCGCACCAAGGGCTATTTTGTCATTTGTCGCGACGGCGTCGGAATGGGCTGAAATTTGGCCGGTTGATTAGAAACGGCCCGCGAAATTGGACTCAGAGCATAGACCCGGGATTACCGGATTTTAGCCAGAATTCCTTCGTTTCGGACTCCAAATAATTAATTTTCGTATTAATTATGTCAGGTAGAAGAAGTGTTGGACAGAAAATTAACGAAGAAAAATCGCACCAGGGGCAATTTTGTCATTTGTCGCGACGGTGCCGGAATGGACGAAAATTTGGCAGGTTGATTGGAAACGGCCCGCGAAATTGGACTCAGGGCATAGACCCGGGATTACTGGATTTTAGCCAAAATTGCTTCGTTTCGAACTCCGAATAATTAATTTTCGTATTAATTATGTCAGGTTGAAGAAGTGATGGATAGAAAATTAACAAAGAAAAATCGCACCAGGGGCAATTTTGTCATTTGTCGCGACGGTGCCGGAATGGACGAAAATTTGGCAGGTTGATTGGAAACGACCAGCGAAATTGGACTCGGGGCATAGACTTGGGATCACGAGATTTTAGCCTAGTTCCTTCGTTTCGAACTCCGAATAATTAATTTTCGTATTAATTATGTCTGGTTGAAGAAGAGCTGGACAGAAAATTAACAAAGAAAAATCGCATCAGGGGCAATTTTGCCATTTGTCACGACGATGTCGGAATGGGCCGAAATTTGGCAGGATGATTGGAAACGGCCCGTGAAATTGGGCTCGGGGTACCCGAGATCACGGGATTTTAGCCAAATTACTTCGTTTCGGACTCCGAATAATTAATTTTCGTATTAATTATGTCCGGTCGAAGAAGTGCTGGACAGAAAATTAACAAAGAAAAATCGCACCTGGGGCAATATTGTCATTTGTCGCGACGGTGTCCGAATGGGCTGAAATTT
>NW_019232606.1:0-1001 GCF_002742605.1 Olea europaea var. sylvestris
TTCCGATCGAAATGTCAAATTTGAGCCCATTTCGACACCGTCGCGAAAAATGACGAAATTGCCCCCGGAGTGATTTTTGTTTCTGATAAAAATGTCAAATTTGAGCCCATTTCGACACCGTCGCGAAAAATGACGAAATTGCCCCTGGCGCTGTTTTTGTTTCCTATCAAAATGTCAAGCCCATTTCGACACCGTCGCGAAAAATGAGAAAATTGCCCCCGCGCGATTTTTGTTTCCGATCAAACTGTCAAATTATAGCCCATTTCGACACCGTCGCGAAAAATGAGAAAATTGCCCCCGCGCGATTTTTGTTTCCGATCAAACTGTCAAATTATAGCCCATTTCGACACCGTCGCGAAAAATGACGAAATTGCCCCAGGCGCGATTTTTGTTTCCGATCAAAATGTCAATTTTGAGCCCATTTCGACACCGTCGCGAAAAATGACGAAATTACCCCGACGCGATTTTTGATTCCGATCAAAATGACAAATTTGAGCCCATTTCGACACCGTCGCGAAAAATGACGAAATTACCCCCGGCGCGATTTTTGTTTCCGATCAAACTGTCAAATTTGAGCCCATTTCGACACCGTCGCGAAAAATGACGAAATTGCCCACGGCGCGTTTTTTGTTTCCGATCAGATTGTCAAATTTGTGCCCATTTCGACAACGTCGCGAAAAATGACGAAATTGCCCCCGGCGCGATTTTTGTTTCCGATCAAAATGTCAAATTTGACCCCATTTCGACACCGTTGCGAAAAATGACGAAATTACCCCGGCGTGATTTTTGATTCCGATCAAAATGTCAAATTTGAGCCAATTTCGACACCGTCGTGAAAAATGACGAAATTGCCCCCGGAGATTTTTGTCTCCGATCAAAATGTCAAATTTGAGCCCATTTCGACACCGTCGCGAAAAATGACGAAATTAACCCTGGCGCGGTTTTTGTTTCCGATCAAACTGACGAATTTGAGCCCATTTCGACACCGTCGCGAAAAATGA
>NW_019232606.1:1361-2649 GCF_002742605.1 Olea europaea var. sylvestris
AAATTGCCCACGGCGCGGTTTTTGTTTCCGATCAAAATGTCAAATTTGAGCCCATTTCGACACCGTCGCGAAAAATGACGAAATTGTCCCTTGCGCTGTTTTTGTTTCCTATCAAAATGTCAAATTTGAGCCCATTTCAACACCGTCGCGAAAAATGACGAAATTGCCCCCGACGCGAATTTTTTTCCGATCAAACTGTCAAATTTGAGCCCATTTCGACACCGTCGCGAAAAATGAAGAATTAGCCCCTGGCGCTGTTTTTGTTTCCTATCAAAATGTCAAATTTGAGCCCATTTCGACACCGTCGCGAAAAATGACGAAATTTCCCCCGGCGCGATTTTTGTTTCCGATCAAAATGTCAAATTTGAGCCCATTTCGACACCCTCGCGAAAAATGACGAAATTGCCCCCGGCGCGGTTTTTGTTTCCTATCAAAATGTCAAATTTGAGCCCATTTCGACACCGTCGCGAAAAAACGACGAAATTTCCCCCGGCGCGATTTTTGTTTCCGATCGAAATGTCAAATTTGAGCCCATTTCGACACCGTCGCGAAAAATGACGAAATTGCCCCCGGAGTGATTTTTGTTTCCGATCAAAATGTCAAATTTGAGCCCATTTCGACACCGTCGCGAAAAATAAAGAAATTGTCCCTGGCGCTGTTTTTGTTTCCTATCAAAATGTCAAATTTGAGCCCATTTCCACACCGTCGCGAAAAATGACGAAATTACCCCGGAGCGATTTTTGATTCCGATCAAAATGTCAAATTTGAGCCAATTTCGACACCGTCGCGAAAAATGACGATATTACCCCCGGCGCGATTTTTGTTGCCGATCAAAATGTCAAATTTGAGCCCGTTTCGACACCGTCACGAAAAATGACGAAATTACCCCTGGCGCTGTTTTTGTTTCCTATCAAAATGTCAAATTTGAGCCCATTTCGACACCGTCGCGAAAAATGACGAAATTGCCCCCGGCGCGATTTTTGTTTCCGATCAAACTGTCAAATTTGAGCCCATTTCGACACCGTCGCGAAAAATGACGAAATTGCCCCCGGCGCGATTTTTGTTTCCGATCAAACTGTCAAATTTGAGCCCATTTCGACGCCGTCGCGAAAAATGAAGAAATTGCCCCCGGCGCGTTTTTTGATTCCGATCAAAATGTCAAATTTGTATCCGTTTCGACACCGTCGTGAAAAATGACGAAATTGCACCGGCGCGATTTTTGATTCCGATCAAAATGTCAAATTTGAGCCCATTTCGACACCGTCGCGAAAAATGACGAAATTGCCCC
>NW_019232607.1:0-2648 GCF_002742605.1 Olea europaea var. sylvestris
ACCGTCACGAAAAATGACGAAATAGCCCCCGGCGCGATTTTTGTTTCCGATCAATCTGTCAAATTTTAAACCATTCCGATACCGTCGCGAAATACGACGAAATTGCCCTCGGAGCGATTTTTATTTCCTATTAATCTGTCAAATTTTAGCCGATTCCGACACCGTTGTGAAAATTGACGAAATTGCGCCCGACGCGATTTTTGTTTCCGATCAATCTTTCAAATTTGAGCCAATTTCGACACCGTCTCGAAAAATTACGAAATCGCCCCCGGTGCGATTTTTGTTTCCCATCAATCAGTCAAATTTTTGCCGATTCCGACACCGTCGCGAAAAATGACGAAATTGCTCCCGGCGCAATTTTTGTTTCCCATCAATCAATCAAATTTTAGCCGATTCCGACACCATCACGAAAAATGACGAAATCGCCCCTGCGCGATTTTTGTTTCCCATCCATCAGTCAAATTTTAGCCGATTTCGACACCGTCACGAAAAATGACGAAATTGCCCCCGGCGCGATTTTTGTTTCCAATCAAACAGTCAAATTTTAGCCGATTCCGACACAGTCGAGAAAAATTACGCAATTGCCCCCGGCACGATTTTTGTTTCCGATCAATCAGTCAAATTTGAACCGATTCCGACACCGTCGCTAAAAATGACGAAATTGCCCCCGGCGCGATTTTTGCTTCCGATCAATCTGTCAAATTTTTGCCCATTCCCACACAGTCGCGAAAAATGACCAAATAGCCCCCGGCGCGATTTTTGTTTCCGATCAATCAGTCAAATTTTGGACCATTCCGACACCGTCGCGAAAAACGACGAAATTGCCCTCTGCGCGATTTTTATTTCCGATTAATCTGTCAAATTTTAGTCGATTCCGACACAGTTGTGAAAAATGACGAAATTGCGCCCGACGCGATTTTTGTTTCCGATCAATCTGTCAAATTTGAGCCAATTTCGACACCGTCTCGAAAAATAACGAAATCGCCCCCGGCGCGATTTTTGTTTCCCATCAATCAGTCAAAATTTAGCCGATTCCGACGCCGTCGCGAAAAATGACGAAATTGCCCCCGGCGCAATTTTTGTTTCCCATCAATCAGTCAAATTTTAGCCGATTCCGACACCGTCACGAAAAATGACGAAATTGCGCCTGCGCGATTTTTGTTTCCCATCCATCAGTCAAATTTTAGCCGATTTCGACACGGTCGCGAAAAATGACGAAATTGCCCTCGGCGCGATTTTTGTTTCCCGTCAAACAGTCAAATTTTAGCCGATTCCGACACCGTCGAGAAAAATTACGCAATTGCCACCGGCGCGATTTTTGTTTCCGATCAATCAGTCAAATTTTTGCCGATTCCGACACCGTCGCGAAAAATGACGAAATTGCCCCCAGCGCGATTTTTGTTTCCGATCAATCTGTCAAATTTTTGCCCATTCCCACACAGTCGCGAAAAATGACAAAATAGCCCCCGGCGCGATTTTTTTTCCGATCAATCAGTCAAATTTTCTACCATTCCGACATCGTCGCGAAAAACAACGAAATTGCCCTCTGCGCGATTTTTATTTCGGATTAATCTGTCAAATTTTTGCCGATTCCGACACCGTTGTGAAAAATGACGACATTGCGCCCGACGCGATTTTTGATTCCGATCAATCTGTCAAATTTGAGCCAATTTCGACACCGTCTCGAAAAATTACGCAATCGCCCCCGGCGCGATTTTTGTTTTGCATCAATCAGTCAAATTTTAGCCGATTCCGACACCGTCGCGAAAAATGACGAAATTGCCCACGGCGCAATTTTTGTTTCCCATCAATCAGTCAAATTTTAGCCGATTCCGACACCGTCGCGAAAAATGACGAAATTGCCCCCAGCGCGATTTTTGTTTCCGATAAATCTGTTAAATTTTTGCCCATTCCCACACAGTCGCGAAAAACGAAAAAATAGCCCCCGGAGCGATTTTAATTTCCGATCAATCAGTTAAATTTTGGACCATTCCGACACCGTCGCGAAAAACAACGAATTTGCCCTCTGCGCGATTTTTATTTCCAATTAATCTGTCAAATTTTAACCGATTCCGACACCGTTGTGAAAAATGACGAAATTGCGCCCGACGCGATTTTTGTTTCCGATCAATCTGTCAAATTTGAGCCAATTTCGACACCGTCTCGAAAAATTAAGAAATCGCCCTCGGCGCGATTTTTGTTTCCCATCAATCAGTCAAATTTGAGCCGATTCCGACACCGTCGCGATAAATTACGAAATTGCCCCCAGCGCGATTTTTGTTTCCCATCAATCAGTCAAATTTTAGCCGATTTCGACACTGTCGCCAAAAATGACGAAATTGCCCCCGACGCGCTTTTTGTTTCCCATCTATCAGTCAAATTTTAGCCGATTCCGACACCGTCGCGAAAAATTACGAAATTGCCCCCAGCGCGATTTTTGTTTCCCATCAATCAGTCAAATTTTAGCCGATTTCGACACTGTCGCCAAAAATGACGAAATTGCCCCCGACGCGATTTTTGTTTCCCATCTATCAGTCAAATTTTAGCCGATTCCGACATCATCTTGAAAAATGACGAAATTGCCCCTGCGCGATTTTAGTTTCCCATCAATCAGTAAAATTTTAGCCGATTTCGACACCGTCGCGAAA
>NW_019232608.1:0-2648 GCF_002742605.1 Olea europaea var. sylvestris
AATTAGACTAGCAATTCGCCAAAACGAACAAACCCGAAGTTATCATGAAATCAAAACCCACTTTTCATTGGCTCGATTCCAATGGAATTAGACTAGCAATTAGCCAAGAAACGAAAAAACATAAAGTTATCAACAAGTTAAAGACCACCTTTCATTTGCTCGATTCAAATCGAATTAGTCTAGCTACTCACCAAAAACGAACAAACCCGAAGTTATCTTGAAATCAAAAACCACATATCATTGGCTCGATTCCAATCGAATTAGACTAGCAACTCGCCGAAAATGAACAAACCTGAAGTTATCATGAAATCAAAAGACAATTTTCATTAGCTCAGTCTAAATTGAATTAGACTAGCAAATCGCCAGAAACGAACAAACCGGAACTTATCATGAAATCAAAAACCACTTTTCATTGGCTCGATTCCAATCGAATTAGAGTAGCAATTTGCCAAAAACGAACCAACCCGAAGCTTTCATGAAATCAAAAGCCTCTTTTCAATGGCTCGATTCCAATCGAATTAGAGTAGCAATTCGCCAAAATCGAACAAACCCGAAGTTATCTTGAAATCAAAAACCACTTTTCAGTGATTCGATTCCAATCGAATTAGAGTAGCAATTCGCCAAAATCGAACAAACCCGAAGTTATCTTGAAATCAAAAACCACTTTTCAGTGATTCGATTCCAATCGAATTAGAGTAGCAATTCGCCAAAATCGAACAAACCCGAAGTTATCTTGAAATCAAAAACCACTTTTCATTGGTTCGATTCCAATCGAATTAGACTAGTAATTCGCAAAAAAGGAACAATCCCAAAATTATCTTAAAATCGAAAACCACTTTTCATTAGGTCGATTCCAATCGAATTTGGCTAGCAATTTGCCAAAAACGAACCAACCCGAAGCTTTCATGAAATCAAAAGCCTCTTTTCAATGGCTCGATTCCAATTGAATTAGACTAGCAATTCGCCAAAACAAACAAACTGATGTTCTCATGAAATCAAAACCCACTTTTCATTGGTTCGATTCCAATCGAATTAGACTTGGTATTCGCCAAGAAACGAAAAAACAGGAAGTTATCAAGAAATCAAAAACCACTTTTCATTGGCTCGATTCCAATCGAATTAGTCTAGCAATTCGGCACAAATGAACAAACCCAAAGTTATCATGAAATCAAAAACCACATTTTATTGGCTCGATTCCAATCGAATTAGACTAGCAATTCGCCAAAAATGAACAAACCCGAACGTATCATGAAATCAAAAATAACTTTTCATTGGCTCGATTCCAATCGAATTAGACTAGCAATTCGCCAAAAATGAACAAACCTGAAGTTATCATGATATCAAAACCCGCTTTTCATTCATTCGATTCCAATCGAATTAGTCCAGCTATTCGCCAAAAATGAATAAACCCGAAGTTATCATGAAATCAAAAGCACTTTTCATTGGCTCTATTCCAATCGAATTAGTCTAGCTATTCGCCAAAAACGAACAAACCCGAAGTCATCATGAAATCAAAAACCACATTTCATTGGCTCGATTCCAATCGAATTAGACTAGCAACTCGGCAAAAAGAACAAACCCGAAGTTATCATGAAATTAAAAACCACATTTCATTGGCTCGATTCCAATCGTATTAGACTACCAATTCGCCAAAAACGAAGAAACACGAACTTATCATGAAATCAAAAACCACTTTTCATTAGTTCGATTTCAATCGAATTAGACTAGCAATTTGCCAAGAAACAAAAAAACATGAAGTTATCAAGGAATCAAACCCCACTTTTCATTGGCTCGATTCCAATGGAATTACTCTAGCTATTGGCCAAAAACGAACAAACCCGAAGTTATCTTTAAATCAAAAACCACATTTCATTGGCTTGATTCCAATCGAATTAGACTAGCAATTCGCCAAAGCCAAACAGACCTGAAGTTATCATGAAATAAAAAATCACTTTTCATTGGCTCGATTCCATTCGAATTAGACTAGTAATTCGCCAAAAAATGAACAAGCACAAACTTATCTTAAAATCAAAAACCACTTTTCATTGGCTCGATTCCAATCGAATTAGTCTAGCTATTCGCAAAAACGAACAAACCCGAAGTAATCATGAAATCAAAAACCACATATCATTAGCTCGATTCCAATCGAATTAGACTAGCAACTCGCCAAAAACGAACAAACCCGAAGTTGTCATGAAATCAAAAGCCACTTTTCATTTTCTCGATTCCAATTGAATTAGTCTAGCTATTCGCCAAAAAAGAACAAACCCGAAGTTATGTTGAAATCGAAAACCTCATTTCATTGGCTCGATTCCAATCGAAATAAACTAGCAATTTGCCAAGAAGCGAAAAAACATGAAGTTATCGAGAAATCAAAGACCAGTTTTCATTTGCTTGATTCCAATCGAATTAGACTAGTAATTCGCAAAAAACGAACAACCCCAAAGTTTTCTTAAAATCGAAAACCCCTTTCATTGCCTCGATTCCAATCGAATTACACTAGCAATTCGCTAAAAAAGAACAAACCCGAAGTTATCATGAAATCGAAAGCCACTTTTCATTAGATCGATTCCAATCGAATTAGACTAGCAATTCGCCAAAATGAACAAACCCGAATTTATCATGAAATCAAAACCCACTTTTCATTG
>NW_019232609.1:0-2648 GCF_002742605.1 Olea europaea var. sylvestris
CCGAGAGTCGAAAAGAACTTGGATCTTTCTGTGAATAGTATGGTTTTGAAAAGATCAATCCTCCTTCTTCAAAATCCAAAAAATTTTCTCAAAATAAAAAATTTTTGAAGAGAAAATATTTCAAAAAATATCCAGAAGACTTTTCAAATAAAAGAAAATTTTCAAAGAAAAAACCTTTTTAAAAAGAAAAATTTCAAAAAATTCTTCCAATATTACTTGTTGGAAATGCAATAAAACTGGTCATTATTCCAATAAATGTCCACTCAAAAACAAAATTAGTAATCTTCAAATTGATGAAGATACTAAAACCCAACTTCTCAATCTCATTGAATCAAGTTCTGACAATGAGTCTAACTCAGAATTAGAACAAGTTTTTCATAATCAAGAAGATTCTGATTATGAATCTTCTCCTCATTCTCCTCATTCTTCTGATATTTCTTCAAACTCAGATAAAGAAATTTGTGGTTGTAAATCTATAACTGTTTTATCTAGAGAAGAAGAAGAAGTTATTCAAAATATTATTGATAGGATTGATAATCCTAATCTCAAGAAAAAATTCTCCTCTCGCTACTTCGAAACAAGATTTCGATGATATCAATATCAATCAAATCCTCAAAAGAGCTCAAAAAGAATTTTCTAAAGGTTCTAAACCTTCTATTCCTAATTTTCAACATGAGATTAAGGGTATGAAAACTTAAATTTCAGACCTTGAAAATCAAGTCAAAGAAATTTGTACGGAAGTCATTTGTATGAAAGCAAAAGACTTAAATAATGAGTTTTATTCAAAATTCAAAGGAAAATCAAAGGTCTCTTCAAAGCATTCTTCCAAAAGATCTTCAAAACACTCTAAATCCTTATCTGATTGTTCATTAGATTCTGATTTCAAACTTCTCAAATCTGAAGAAGAAAAGGTTAACATTAACCGAATTCAACTTAAAAAATGGTACTGCAATATGACTATTGTTGGGAATAAAGAATTTAATCCCACAACTTGTGTTCTTACTGATTCAGGAGCAGATCAAAATTATATTAAAAAAGGCTTAATTCCTACAAAATATTTTGAGAAAACTACTGAGCATCTTTATGGAGCTAGTGGAAAAAAGCTTAATATCAATTATAAAATTTCAAAAGCTTTTGTAATTCAAATATTTGTTTCAAAAATATTTTTTATCTAGTAATAGATTTGGATCAAGAAGTTATTCTTGGTACACCTTTTATTGTTTAAATTTATTATTTTAAAAACAAATTTATCATTTTAAAGCTGATTATAAAGGATTAACTACAAAAGTTTTTGGTCAAAAAATATTTTTTGAATTTACAAATCCTCCTTTTTATAAAGATATTAATTCTTCAAAAATTATCAACAATATTATTTTGAAAAGAAATCATATTCAATTTCTTAAAGAAGAAATTCAATTTCAAAAATGGAGAAAAGATTGCAAGCATATATTCTTCAAGAAAAAATTTCAGAATTAAAAAATAAAATTGAAAAAGAAATTTGTTCAACAATTCCAAATGCCTTCTGGGATAGAAAGAAACATGTTGTTTTTCTTCCTTACAATTCTGATTTTCATGAATCCAATATTCCTAGAAAATCTCGTCCTATTCAAATGAACAAAGAATTACTTGATTTTTGTATCAAGGAAATCAATGATTTACTTGAGAAAGGTTTAATCTGACCAAATAAGTCTCCTTAGAGTTGTTCAGCTTTCTACGTCAATAATTCTACTGAAATTGAACGTGGAGTTCCTCATTTGGTTATCAATTATAGACCTCTCAATACTGTTTTTCAATGGATCAGATATCCTATTCCTCAAAAGAAAGATCTTTTGAATCGTCTTTGTAAAGCTGTCATCTTTTCAAAATTTGATATGAAGTCAGGTTTCTGACAAATTCAAATTAAAGAAGAAAACAGATACAAGACTGCCTTCAATGTTCCTTTTGGACAATACGAATGGAATGTTATGCCATTTGGTTTCAAAAATGCTCCCTCTGAATTTCAAAAAATTATGAATGATATTTTCAATCCTTTTTCAAATTTCATTATTATTTACATCGATGATGTTCTTATATTTTTCGAAAATATAGAACAACATTTTAAACATATTCATACATTCATTCATGTTATCAATAAAAATGGTTTAGCAGTTTCTACTAAAAAGATTGCTTTATTTCAAACAAACATATGTTTTCTTGGTCATTATATTCATAATGGTACTTTAACTCCAATTCAAAGAAGTCTTGATTTCATCGATAAATTTTCAGATGAAATTATTGATAAAACAAGTTTACAACGCTTTTTAGGTTGTTTCAATTATGATGCCGATTTTGTCAAAAGTATTCGTCAAATCTGTGCCCCATTATTCAAAAGACTACAAAATAACCCTGACCCATGGAGTCACGAGCACACAGTTGCAGTTCAAAGAGTCAAAAAAGCAATCAAAAATATTTCCTATCTTTCAATACTTGACCCCACTGTATCAATTATTATTTGAGATAGATGCCTCGGATATTGGGTATGGTGGTATGTTAAAGCAAATCCCACTAGAGTCATCTCAGGAACAGGTACCACAGTGGTGTGTGGACCGGCCCTCAAAAGAATTATTCCATTATCAAAAAAGAAATTCTTTCAATTGTACTGTGTATTT
>NW_019232610.1:0-2648 GCF_002742605.1 Olea europaea var. sylvestris
AAATCTGAAGAGTATATGTACAAGATCATTACAATCATATAAGATATGAAAAGTTTAATTTTTTTCGTGCTTTCAGTAGTCTCGGTGTAATTATATCATTTTAAGTGACACTTACTAAGTTCCTATGACTTTATTGGTGCTTGCCTCTGTTCCTTTGCCCACAACAATTATTGCCAAACCATAGTCTGAAATTTTGGGGTTCATCTCTCCGTCTAACAGAATGTTGCTTGTTTTCAAATATTTATGAATTATCCTTAACCTTGAATCTTGATGAAGATAAATAACCCCTCTTGCTATCCCTATGATGATGTCAAACCGCTTCTTCCAGTTTAGTAACGTACATAATTTTTTATCTAGTATTTGCCAACCAAAAAAATAAAATAAAATAAATTATTATTAGTTAAAATGAAAATTGCAAATATAAATCATATCATTTTCCATGAACTAACCAAATATAAAGGCATCCAAACTTTTGTTGGGCATGTATTCATAGAGTCAGATCTTTTCATTCTCCTTCATGCAGTAGCCCAAAAGGCGAACGAGGTTTCGATGTTGAAGCTTTGCTATCAATACAATTTCATTTTGAAATTCGTTAATGCCTTGCAAAGAACAGCTTGACAACCTTTTCACTGCAATTTCTTGCCTTCCAGGAAACATTCCCTACAAGATTAGTGAGCTAGAATCAATACTTAAGGAAGCACAAACAGTGTTGTAGCAAACAATTATGGAGAGAACAATAGTTAAACCTTGTAAACAAGACCAAATCCCCCACGTCCAAGTTTTGTATGTCTGAGAAGTTTTCGGTAGCAGCTATTATACTTTCCCAACTGCAGAAAGGAACACTGACACCACTCTTGTTGTCTCCCTCCAACCTATTTGAGGAATTTTTGGTTTCAATTTGCAACGTGTCCTTGTTCCTAGAGTTGCCACTACAGAATCTGAGGTTGTCAAGTTTACATTTGTAGACCAAATTGAAACCTGGGACTCATCCATAAGCACCAAATTCCCATGTAAAATCTTAAGTTCTGCAGAGTTCATGTCTGAAATGGGTGTCTCCCTATTTGCTACCCAAACTATGGTCATTGGACTAATATTTTTGTACCAAATTCCTATATAATAACTGGAAGAAGTACCTGGTTTGAAGAATCCCAGTTCAAAAGTCCCACCAGAAGACACGATTGTCTGTTTTCCAGAGAGAGATTTGTTTGCTCTAATGCTGTCACCTCCAAGGGAAAGATTGATGTTAATATAGAAACATAGGAAAAACAACATGGAGAAAATGAAACAACGAGTGTTCTTTGTGATCATAGCTGCAGAAGATGTGTGTAGGACAAGGAGAGAGAGTATGAAACAAGAAGTGTTTTTTTCAGGTGCATACTATTCACGAGAAGGAAAGTCGTGCACTAATACTTTTCCGCTTCTACTAGTCAAATGATTTTTAATCCATGAAGATGTGGAGAGGAGAGAGTTATGTCGAGTTGGACTTAGGGATACACAGGCAGACAGAAATGAATTGGGGTTGTTGAGTCAACTTGCTTTGAGAATGACAAATTATGTTGTGAATCAATACATTTTGAGCAAATATGTATTCCATAATCTCCATTAATCAATGGACCACATGAAAGTGAGCAGCGTTGGTCTTCGGGGCTGGGGCCAGTTTCATAAATTAGGCCCCAAAGTTGTTGAATGTTATAAATTAATTGGTCATTAATTTACAAACCAAAAAAATTAATTATGTTAGTGGTTTAAAGAAGGAGTAATAACCCTTCTCATTTTTTCAAGCGTTTGGCCAACTCCATTTAATGTTGGTGAAGTTATAATTGTACAAAAGTAAAATATTTCGTGTAGAATCCCAGTTCAAAAGTCCCACCAAAAGACATGATTCTCTTTTCCAAAGAGTGATTGGTTTGCTCTGATGCTATCATCTCCTAGGGAAAGATTGATGTTAATATAGAAACATAGGAAAAACAACACAGAGAGAATGAAACAAGTGTTTATTGGGATCATACTTGCAGTAGATGTGCGTACGGACAAGGAGAGAAAGAGAGTATGAAACAAGAAGTGTTCTTTTTCAAGCGCATGCTATTTACAGGAACGAAAGTCATTAACTAAAACTTTTCCACCTCTACAAGTCAAAAGAAGGGGAAAAAAAAGGGGAGAAAAAAAGACGGCATTTACGGCGTACAAAGGCATGCCATAAAAAGCCAATCCTTTTTTTTTTTTTTTTTTACAAACATGACATGCTCAGTAGGTACGCCGTAAATACCTTAACCAATTGATTTTTAATGGCATACATTTATCGCATGCTGTAAATAGTCTATTTTTACGGCATGCCTTAGATGCACAACATAAATGAATGCTGTGAAAAGCTGAGCATGTCATGTTTGTAATAATTGTTTTCTTACTATTTTTTTCTTTCAAAATTGTTATGATAGAAACTAATCTGAACCGAAAGAGATTCGATTATGGTTCAATTCTAGTAATTACATAAAATTGAATTCCATTGACAAAAAATTATAATATTATTGATACTTCTAGTTCTTGGAATATTCAGATTGAACCATCAGATGCTCATCCCTAAGTTTCATAAAACCTATAACTACTATTGACTTAGAATGTGTTTGATTGACTTTATTTTTCATGAAAAA
>NW_019232611.1:0-2647 GCF_002742605.1 Olea europaea var. sylvestris
GGTATATATTGTATTTCGAACTCTGATAAAGCTAGTGTCCAAAGGCCTACCATTTGGTGTAAAATAGGGCGCGAGAACATGTAAAAGGGTAAAATAGGGCGCGAGAACATGTATTTGACTAAATTTACCTTAGAAATTAAATAAACGGTTACGGGCCGTAAATAAGCCCTTAATTTTGTACATGTGAAATACAGTGCTAGACACAATTTTTCAACAACAGAGTAATTACATTCACATTTCGTTAACCGTCTACTCAAATAATAAATTGCCCTTTCTTTACCAAATTGGTCTTTCTGTGCGACCATTCCAGCTATTGATTCCTTTTCAGCCGATACATACACTTTCATTGGCCGTCCCTGGATTGGTGACACCAATACTGGTGGACTTGATAGATATGTCTTCAGGCTTTCAAAAGCCTTTTGATGTTTTTCTTTCCAGACGAATTCATCCTGATTTTTCAGCTTTAATAGCGGCGAAAAAACTTTAGTTCGCCCTGCACAGTTAGAAATGAAGCGTCTTAAAAAATTACTTGGCCTAGAAACCTTTGCAACTCTTTTTTATTGCTAGGTGGTTTTGCTTCTAGGATGGCCTTCGCTTTATTTTTATCGAGTTCAATCCCTCTCTTGTGTACTAAAAACCAAGAAAATTCCCTGCATTAACACCAAATGCACACTTCAAGGGATTCAACTTTAGCTTATATTGCCTCATTCGTTCAAACGAACATTTTAACTGTTCGAAATGGTCTTTTTCTTTAATAGATTTGACTACTATGTCGTCTACATACACCTCAACAAACTTGCCTATCATATCGTGAAAGATTAAATTCATTGCCCTTTGATAAGTTGCTCCTGCATTTTTTTTAGGCCGAAAGGCATGACCACCCATTCAAAACATCCTAGAGACCCAGGGCATCTAAAGGCAGTTTTGTGTATGTCTTCTTCAGCTATATAAATTTGATTGTATCTTGAATACCCATCCATGAAAGAATACATGACATGTTCGGCAGTTGAATCTACTAAAGAATCTACCTTGGGCATTGGATACTCATCTTTGGGTGTAGCTATGTTCAAATTTCTAAAGTCTATACACACCTTTAGTTTACCATTCTTTTTTAATACTGGCACAATTTTCGACAACCATTCAACATATCTGGCTATTCTTATAAAACCTGCTTTCAATAATCGCTCTATCTCTTTCTTAATCTCAGGGAGTACATTAAGAGCAAAACGCCTAGGAGGTTGCCTATGAGGTTTAAAATTAGGCCTAGTCGGTAACCTATGTTCCACCAAGTCTCTATCTAAACCAGGCATTTGTTCATATTCCCAAGCAAAACAATCTTTGTACTCTTTTAACAAAGCGATTAATTTGTTACTAACCTCTTGGTCGAGCATCTGGCTGATGAACGTTGGGTGATCTTCTCCTTCATTGCCAATATTTACTTTGATCAGAGGGTCTTGTGCTTGAGCGTATCCAGGTTTGGCAATCCGCATCACTTCGTCGTCCAGTTCTTTTGTAAGTACTTCCTCTTCCAAACAGTCCACTTTGTTGACTTCTCGGCCAAGGCTTTGCTCTAACTCGAATACTGCCAACTTGTCCTTCAACACTTTTAGGGCAGTCTCTTCCTTTGCTTTGTCATTGCATTCCTTATTGAAAACTATCAGTCTGGCTTTGAAGGCCTGAATATCGGCCATTTGCTTTTGCAATTCAGAATCCATTCAAGATTCATTGATTATTCTTTTGCCAATCACTGGCTCTCCTAAGGCCACTATATTTGGCCTCATCTGTTTGAACATCTCAGTGAGTGCGTCCACTGAGAATGGTTCTTCGCTTTGTGCGATAACTTGAGTTTCTTCCCCGTCTTATACCACTCTCACAGGTCCATAGTTTCCTTCGTACATAAACTTTTCCACTGAGATTGCTTCTGCGACAAAAGGCCTATGATCAGCCTGCACCACTTCTGCTTCGCCTTTGTCATTCCAAAAAATCAGGCATTGATGGAGCGACGAGGGTATACATCGACTTCCGTGTATCCAATCCCTTCCTAGGAGCACGTTGTAACTAGTAGGACCATCTATTACAAAGAAGACCGTGGTCCTAGTAGTCGTACCTACAGTTATGTCCAATGGCATAACTCCCTTAGCTGAAGTTGCTCCTCCATTGAAGCTGGTGAGGATGACTTCTGTAGGAATCATATCACCCTCTGTCTTTGCGAGCTTTCTCATCATTCTGGATGGAATGGTGTTTATAGCTGTTCCATTGTCGACAAGCACTTTTGCCACTGGGACGCCGTTAACTAGAGCTTTAACGTATAATGGCCTCAGGTGTTTTGTCAACTTCATGACTGGCCGTTTAAAAACAACCTTTTCGACAGCCTCTATTTCTACCTCTTGCTTGTTTTCTGTCGAATTATCCCCTTGATAGGTCGACGTGTAGTATGTCACGCTGATCCTCTGTCTCCTGAATCTCCTTCTTGCTTTTTTCTAATGCTTCCTCATCAGTTATCCAACCTGTGGGAGGAGACATTATTTTTGGAGGTGACCCATACTTCTTAGAGCGAGGCACTTTCTTCTTCCTTTTGGGTGTCCCGTACAGTACGTAGAAATCGAAAGGACGCCCAGATGGCTCCCCCAATAAGTCTACTTCGCGG
>NW_019232612.1:0-2647 GCF_002742605.1 Olea europaea var. sylvestris
TTTGACATGTTTATCGGGAACAAAAACCGCGCCGGGGGCAATTTCGTCATTTTTCTCGACTGTGTCGGAATTGGCAGAAATTTTGCAGTTTGATCTGAAATAAAAATTGCGCCGGGGGCAATATCGTCATTTTTCTCGACTGTGTCAGAATGGGCTCAAATTTGACAGGTTGATCGGGAAAAAAAATCGCGCCGGGTGTAATTTCGTCATTTTTCGCGATTGTGTCGGAATTGGCTAAAATTTAACTGGTTGATCGGAAACAAAAATCGGGCTGGGGGCAATTTCGTCATTTTTCTCGACTGTCTCGAAATTGGCTGAAATTTGGGGTTTTATCGGAAATAAAAATCGCGCCGGCGGCTATTTCGTCATTTTTCTCGACTGTGTCGGAATGGGCTCAAATTTGACAGGTTTATCGGGAACAAAAATCGCGCCAGGGGAAATTTCGTCATTTTTCTCGACTGTGTCGAAATTGGCCGAAATTTGGCAGTTTGATCTAAAATAAAAATCGCGTCGGGGGCAATTTCGTCATTTTTCTCGACTGTGTCGGAATGGACTCAAATTTGACAAGTTGATCGTGAACAAAAATCACGCCGGGTGTAATTTCGTCATTTTTCGCGACTCTGTCGGAATTGGCTAAAATTTGACTGGTTGATGGATGCAAAAACTGCGCCGGGGGCAATTTCATCATTTTTCTCGACTGTGTTGGAATTTGCTGAAATTTGGAAGTTTGATCGGAAATAAAAATCGCGCTGGCGGCAATTTCGTCATTTTTCTCGATTGTGTCGGAATGGGCTCAAATTTGACACGTTTATCGGGAACAAAAACTGCGTCGGGGGCAATTTCGTCATTTTTCTCGACTGTGTCGAAATTGGCTGAAATTTGGCAGTTTGATCTGAAATAAAAATCGCGTCGTGGGCAATTTCGTAATTTTTTCGACTGTGTCAGAATGGGCTAAAATTTGACAGGTTGATCGGGAACAAAAACCGCGCCGGGCGTAATTTCGTCATTTTTAGCGACTGTGCCGGAATGGGCTCAAATTTGACACGTTGATTGGGAACAAAAATCGCGCCGGGGGCAATTTCGTCATTTTTCGCGACGGTGCCGGAATCGACTAAAATTTGACTGATTGATCGGAAACAAAAATCGCGCCGGGGGCAATTTCGTCATTTTTCTCGACTGTCTCGGAATTGGCTGAAATTTGGCAGTTTGATCGGAAATAAAACTCGCGCCAGCGGCAATTTCGTCATTTTTCTCGACTGTGTCGGAATGGGCTCAAATTTGATAGGTTTATCGGGGAAAAAAATCGCGCAGGGTGAAATTTCGTCATTTTTCGCGACTGTGTCGGAATTGGCTGAAATTTGGCAGTTTGATGTAAATTAAAAATCGCGCCGGGGGCAATTTCGTCATTTTTCTCGACTGTGTCGGAATGGGCTCAAATTTGACAGGTTGATCGGGAACAAAAATCGCCCCGGGTGTAATTTCGTCATTTTTCGCGACAGTGTCGGAATTGGCTAAAATTTGACTTGTTTATAGGAAACAAAAATCGCGTCGTGGGCAATTTTCGTCATTTTCCTCGACTGTGTCGGAATTGGCTGAAATTGGGGAGTTTGATCGGAAATAAAAATTGCGTCGGCAGCAATTTCGTCATTTTTCTCGACTGTGTCGGAATGGGCTCAAATTTGACAGGTTTATCGGGAACAAAAACCGCGCCGGGTGTAATTACGTCATTTTTCGCGACTGTGTCGGAATTAGCTAAAATTTGACTTGTTGTTCGGAAACAAAAACCGCACCGGGGGTAATTTCGTCATTTTTCTCGACTGTGTTGGAATTGGCTGAAATTTGGCAGTTTGATCTGAAACAAAAATCGCGCCGGGGGCAATTTCGTCATTTTTCTCGACTGTGTCGAAATGGCCTCAAATTTGACAGGTGGATCAAGAACAAAAACCGCGCCGGGGACAATTTCGTCATTTTTCTCGACTGTGTCGGAATTGGCTGAAATTTGGCAGCTTGATCTGAAATAAAAATCGCGTCGGGGGCAATTTCGTCATTTTTCTCGACTGTGTCGGAATGGGCTCAAATTTGACTGGTTGATCGGGAACAAAAATCGCGCTGGGTGTAATTTCATCATTTTTCGCGACTGTGTCTGAATTGGCTTAAATTTGACTGGTTGATCGAAAACAAGAACCGCGCCGGGGGCAATTTCGTAATTTTTCTCGACTGTGTCGGAATTGGCTGAAATTTGGCAGTTTGATTGTAAATAAAAATCTCGCCGACGGCAATTTCGTAATTTTTCTCGACTGTGTCGGAATGGGCTCAAATTTGAAAGGATTATTTGGAACGAAAATCGCGTCGGGTGTAATTTCGTCTTTTTTCGCGACTGTGTCGGAATTGGCTAAAATTGAACTTGTTGATCGGAAACAAAAACCGCGCCGAGGGCAATTTCGTCATTTTTCTCGACTATGTCGGAATTGGCTGAAATTTGGCAGTTTTATCTGAAACAAAAATCGCGCTGGGGGCAATTTCTTCATTTTTCTCGACTGTGTCGGAATGGACTCAAATTTGACAGTTTGATCGGAGACAAAAATCGCGTCGGTGGCAATTTCGTCATTTTTCTCGACTGTGTCGGAATTGGCTGAAATTTGGCAGT
>NW_019232613.1:0-885 GCF_002742605.1 Olea europaea var. sylvestris
CTTTTGCACACGGTGTCCGTTTTGGGCCCATAAGTACTTTTTGGAAATGTAGCGACCGTTTTGGATTGAACTCACTGCTCGTCGTCATGTACGAGGGTTTTTCACCATTTTTTGGAAAGAGTGATCAGTTTTATGTTTGGAAGGCTTGGATAGTCGGCGTACGAAGAATTGAGCGTAACTTTTGCACACGGTGTCCGTTTTGGGCCCATAAGTACTTTTAGGAAATGTAGCGACCGTTTTGGATTGAACTCACCACTTCATCGTGACGTATGATGGATTTCAGCCATTTTTTGAAGGAATTAGCACTTATATACTTGGACGGCTTGGATAGTCGGCGTACGAAGAATTGAGCTTACCTTTTGCACACGGTGTCTGTTTTGGGCCCATAAGTACTTTTTGGAAATGTAGCGACCCTTTTGGATTGAACTCAAAACTTCATCGTGACGTATGACGGATTTTGGTCATTTTTTGAAAGAAAGAGCAATTTTATATTTGAAGGCTCGGATAGTCGGCGTACGAAAAATTGAGCGTAACTTTTGCACACGGTGTCCGTTTTTGCCCCATAAGTACTTTTTAGATATGTAGCCACCGTTTTGGATTGAACTCACAACTTCGTCGTGACCTATAAGGGATTTCGGCCATTTTTCGAAAGAATGAGCAAATTTATGTTTGGACGGCTCGGATAGTCGGCGTTCGAAGAATTGAGCGTAACTTTTGCACACGGTGTCCGTTTTGGCCGCATAAGTACTTTTTGGAAATGTAGCGACAGTTTTGGATTGATCTCACAACTTCGTCGTGACCTATAAGGGATTTCGGCCATTTTTCAAAAGAATGAGCAATTTTATGTTTGGAAGGCTTGGATAGTCGGCGTACGAAGAATTGAGC
>NW_019232613.1:2072-2647 GCF_002742605.1 Olea europaea var. sylvestris
TTTTTCGAAATGTAGCGACCCTTTTGGATTGAACACAAAACTTCATCATGACGTATGACGGATTTCAGCCATTTTTTGAAAGAAAGAGCAATTTTATGTTTTAAGGCTTGGATAGTCGGCGTACGAAGAATTGAGCGTACCTTTTGCACACGGTGTCCGTTATGGGCCCATAAGTACTTTTTCGAAATGTAGCGACCATTTTGGATTGAACACAAAACTTCATCATGACGTATGACGGATTTCAGCCATTTTTTGAAAGAAAGAGTAATTTTATGTTTTAAGGCTTGGATAGTCGGCGTACGAAGAATTGAGCGTACCTTTTGTACACGGTGTCCATTTTGGGCCCATAAGTACTTTTTGGAAATGTAGCGACTGTTTTGGATTGAACTCACCACTTCGTCGTGATGTACGACGGATTTCAGCCATTTTCTGAAAGAATTAGCACCTTTATACTTGGAAGGCTTCGATAGTCGGCGTACAAAGAATTGAGGATACCTTTTGCACACGGTGTCCGTTTTAGGCCCATAAGTACTTTTTGGAAATGTAGTGACCCTTTTGGATTAAACTCAAAACTT